>NW_020954648.1:9758981-9761346 GCF_900497805.2 Vombatus ursinus
TTCATTCATTCATTCATTCATTCATTCATTCATTCATTCATTCATTCATTCGTGCACTCATTCATGTGTGCATTCATTCATTTATTCATGACCAAATAAATCATGGAGAAATGGAATTTTCTAGCATTGCAAATACATACATTAATGAAAAGGAATGTTTAAAAGAGAAACAGTCATGCACATGGATAGAAGGCCAGCCTCGTACTCAGGAAGGCTTGGATTCAAGTCCTGTTTTTGACATATATTGGCCATGTGACCTGGGAAAAGTCATTTACTTATCCTTTCTGTACCCCAGGCAATTCTTCAAGACTCGTCAGTAGCAACTAAGCTGCCCATCTTCATCATGGAGGTAGTTTCTATACTGGGGATTCCTCCACACTGATGAAATTACTGGTCTAGAACAGAAACAAGAACATTAACAAAACATTCTTCCTATGTGTTTCTTCTCCCTCTGCCTCATGTTGTGGCCTGAGCAGGTGCTTATCCTCAGGAAGATCTGAGTTCAAAATCTCACCTCAAATACTTACTAGCTGTGCGACTCTGGGCAAGTAATTGAATCCCTATCTGCTAGGGATAGGGATCTCAGTTTCTTCAACTGTAAAATGGGTATAATAATAGCATCTACCTTACAAGGGTTATTGCGAGGATCAAATGAGATATTATTTGCAAACCTAGCATGTAGTAGGCATCTAATAAATGTTTGTTCCCTTCATTTTCCTTCGCTACTCACCCCTATCCCGATTCTGGATGGAAACTACTGTTTTCTTACAAAACAAGTGTCCCCATCAGAGATAAAATATTGTACTGAAGAGGCCATAAGGCTGACCTGGTAGATGACAGAAGTAGAGCATTTATTAAGTGCCTACTGGATGTCAAGCACTGTGTTAAGTGTCTACAGTGGCATTTCTGATGTTTATTATATGTTTAGAATAAATTGAGTTCTTTTTTTTCCTCCCACAGGTTCTCTGTCTCAGGTCATGGGGAGTGTGTCTTCGTGGACCCCACCAGACTCGTCACGTCAGATTGCCTGATGACCAGGCCCTGGGTATGCAGCAAGATGGCATACACGTGAAGCAGGGGTGTGGCAGTGTGAGAAGCTGGCCAGCACATGCCTCCCCCTATGCCTTGGCCCAGTGATGAGAGGCCCCAGCTGTCACCCCGACACTCACCATGGAGCCACAGACCCCGGAAGTTTTCTCTGTCAGCCATGCAGCTGTGAGACAGTAGTATATTATCCCCAGGTCTCAGTCCTGGGCTCCTGGTTCCCTCCTTTGCACATATCCTATCAACTTGCTGTGCCATTCTAGACAGGCTTTGAAGCCTGGTTATGCCTCTGCCCTCCCCTTTGGCTAAATAGCACACAACTATGCTTCCCTCGAGGCCACATGTGGGCACCATGTATGACTATTGCCTGTAGTGAGGGATAACAAAGCAAATATTTACCATCAATATCAATGTCACCTCCACATAAGCAGCTCCCACATTTATTGCAGCCCCATGAAACCGGGTAGCTCCTCTCCACTGGAGATCTCCTTATTTTGCTTGATCTTCCTGACATTTTGGAGGCACTGAAATTTACCTTATTACACTGGTTTTTAACTTAATTTTTTTTGAGAACTAAAGTATTTATATATTTTTTGGAAATATTTAATCTCCCTCCCCCCAGCTCTTACAATCACTGGCAGAATCCCTTAAGTCACTCTTTTTTTCCCCCATATCTGCCTTGCTTTTTGCACTTTCTGGTTGTGGTCAGGAGACCTTGGTCTCCTTGGCTACTCTTCCCAAGGTAGGCTTCAAGACTTGCCTCAGAGGGACTCAGCTTACAGTGAGCCGCAATTGTCCAGTGGCACTGTCCTTACGCGTGCTTTGGAGCATTCTTATTACACAACGTAGTAGCACTGGTGCTTCTAGAAAACAACAAACAACAAAACAAAGACCGTCATAAGTTATTTACAAAGTGGCACACACCCGCCTTACCCAAGAGCCACAACCCACTTTCCCACTCGAACCATTCCTGTCCCCATCACAATGAGAGGGAGGCTTCCTATCTGTCATGTAGAAAAAGTCCTGTGTGGTGCAAGGGAGGTCTGGGTGCCCACTCTCATGTTCTCTTGGCCCCGTGCTTTGTCTCCCATTCTGCTTCCTTAGCGCTCCTCCAGCAGGCCCCCTGAGCATATCTGTGAATGATGTGTTGATTACTAATGGAATAAAGACCTCCTCCCACAATCTCCCCTAGAGGAAACATTTGTGTCTATCTTGCATTTTTTCCCTTTCTTTCTTTCTTTCCTTTCTTTCTTTCTTTCTTTCTTTCTTTCTTTCTTTCTTTCTTTCTTTCTTTCTTTCTTTCTTTCTTTCTTTCTTTCTT
>NW_020954648.1:9761356-9779870 GCF_900497805.2 Vombatus ursinus
CTTTCTTTCTTTCTTTCTTTCTTTCTTTCTTTCTTTCTTTCTTTCTTGCTAGGCAATGGGGTTCGGTGACTTGCCTGGGGTCACACAGCTAGTAAGTATTAATGTGTCTGAGGCCGAATTTGAACTCAGGTCCTCCTGACTCCAGGGCTGGTGCTCCATCCATTGTGCCACCTAACTGTCCCTATCTTGCATTTCTGCTTTAGATTTGTGAGCACTCAGATTCACTCCAACTGCTCCTTGGGAACCTAGTTCCCTGTTGACTTTTGTAAGCCTTTATTATAGTATTTAGCTTGTTTTAAGCCTAGGGGAAATATAATGGTTCCTGAGGTCCATGTGGTTCCCTCCTCTAGGGCTTTAGGGAATTTATTTTTGGTAGTACAGTGGCTAGAGCACTGGTCTGAAGTCAGGAAGACTCATCTTCTCAGACATTTACTAGTTGTATGACCCTGGGCAAGTCACTTAACCCTGTTTGCCTCAGTTTCCTCATCTGTAAAATAAGCTGGAGAAGGAAATGGCAAGCCACTCCGGTATCTTTACCAAGAAGACCCCAAAAGGATTCACGAAGAGTTGGACAGACACAATTGAAACAACTGAACAACAAACAACAACAACAACAATAAATTTTTGATGAAAAGTTAGGAGTATAACCACAGTTACTAGGAGCCCTCAGGAAGATTCCTAACATTTAGATAGAGAGATAGCTCTCTAGCTTAATTTATCCTTATATGTAGCTCTGCTTAGTTCCTGGCCTCTTTGGAGCTGAGGCAAAATTCAGGTTGCTGGAAATGTTTGAATAACAAAGCAACAGATTTTATTACAGTGTTTATGGATAGATAGGGCTTGGGTAAGGAAGTTGGAGACAGAACAAACTCTTTTCTTGGAATTTCCCTCAGTCCTTGGTGGATGGAACTGGTACTTCTGCTATTTCTGGTGGCAGATTCAAGCTGAATCTTTGGCTCTGAGATACCTCTAGGGCTGATGGCTCTCCTCAATCTTTCTTTTCTCTTCCATAACTCAGTCCTGTCTTCTTTCTCCTTTTGCCCCTGTGTTGCTGGCTCTTTCTGTCTAAGTTCTGTGTATCCTACTCCTTTCTCTCTGCATCCAGACCCTCTCAACCTCTATATGGCTCTGAAATAGCTCCACCTTTTTATGCACATTCCTCCAGGCATGATCAAGTGTCTTGTGCAATGGCTTTGATTGATTCAAGGAGGTTTACAGGCCCTGTTTACACTCAGTTCTGATAGATTGTTTTAACCAGGCAGTGCATGTTTTTACCTAACAAGGCAATGGAGCCTCACCGTTACACTTGTCAGTGTCTTCTGGAAGTCCCAATAAGCAGTCTGTGGGGAGAAATTTATACTGGTGACAGTAGGTAGAATATTCACCTAGGGAATCAGAAAACTTGGGGAATCTAGCCCTTTCCACCATTTGCTTGGGTGATCCTGGGGAAATTTACCTTCATTGTAGGATCATAGAATTTAGGGACAGAAGAAATCTTAGAGAGTGAACAACTCAAGACCTTCATTTTACAGATAAGGAAACTGAGGCTCAGAGGGATCATTGCTGTGTCCCCCACACTTTCCTCACCTAACAGAAAACAATGACTTCTTCTCTCCTTCGCACAAGAGTGGGTGAAATCAGGGATGTGGGTCAGCCTGCATGGCTTATGTCTATATATAGCCCATAGCTCATTTTCAGAGAATTGCCCAGCTACAGACTAGGTCCTCATTTCTCTGTCAGTACATTTACTGGGTCAAAGTTAAGCTGAAATTTCTATATTATACTGGCAAATTTGTAAAAAAAAATTTTGTTTTTTTTAATAAAAAGTTTGCTATTTTATAGGTAGGTACGTTTTTTTTTTCTTTCTAAAATTGGGAAGTCTCTGGGGGGTTGGGTATAAATTGATGACATGGTTAAGTGAATTTAATGTTGAAATAAGATTCATGTAGATGACAAATGTAGTAGTACCCAGGATCAAAAATAGAACTAATAGATTTAGAGCTAGAAGAGAGTTTAGGTTACCTCGTCCAACCTTTTCATTTTTTGAGATGAAGAAACTGAGGCCCAGAGAGGTTAAATAACTTTCCCAAAGTCTCATAGATAGTTAAGTGGTAGAAGGAAGGTTTGAACCTATGTCCTCTGACCACGAATCTCTTTCCACTGTATCATGATGTCTCAAATGTTAGGACAAGGGGTCCAAAATTACTCACAGTAGTGCCCCAGAACCTTCGACCCAACGAATCTCCTTCTTTCAGACCAATCAAGATTTATCACACAACCTCAAATTATAGTAGTGAGAGAAAGAGTATTTAACTCTAATAGAAAATACTGTGATATTAAGAAAATACTTCAAATGCAAGTACTCTGTAAGGTCCATGACCCTAAGCATACCTTCTTACTTCCTTTTAACTCCCCAAGGCTGGAAGTTTGTGAGTCCAGCATGGGCCTGGCCCCAAATCCAGGAGAGGGAAGCTATAAACCTTGGGGTAACAACGGGTCTTTGGTGTGAACACAGAAGGAACTCTATCTCAACGTCTGGGCTGCCAGTGCTGGGCACCTCACTGAAGGCTGACCGGTCAGGAATCAATTGCTGCTGCTTCTCTCACAGATGGAATGAGGTAACCCATGCTGGGCAGCAGAACCAAATCCTTAGGCTTGAAAGAGATGCAGCATATGGGTGCCTTTACCTAGCCAGTCAATCTCCTTTCTCCCCTTCTGTCTTCTTCCCAGGACCTTTTTTTCTTTTTTAAACTCCCAGCTTCAAAAAAAAAAAAAAAAAAGAAAGCCCTGTTCTACAAGGCCTATAAATACCTCCTTGGATAGGAAGAGTCTTTCTGGTCCCAAAGATTGATGGGATTGGAATCCTCACTACAGAATTGGGAAGGAAAGATACTGGTGTACAGTTGAAAGAGTTTGTATCTGGATAATTGTGTTTTCTTCTCCCTCATCCCCATTTATATGCAGGGTTCTCATTGGCACAATGAGGAAGCTCAGACTCAGACACAGAAAGGTTTACTTCTCTCTCAAATTGGATACTAAGAACTGGGGAGGGAGATCAAGGGGGGGGGAGTGAAATAGGGAGCCATTAATTCACACAACTGTAATTTTACTTATTTTTTTATTGGATTTCCTGAAAAACAAAACCATCTCCTTTCTAAATCTCTCAGAATTCAAACAGACATCCCAAGAGTTTTCAAAACAGGGTCATGGGAATGTCCTGATAGCAGAGAACTAGCAGGTAACCTTCCTATAACTCATACCAAGTCTCCTACCCTTTTCTGCCTACTACTGCAAGGTAAAAAAAAATAAAATAAAATAAAAAAATAAAGTCTGGCAAAGAAAGTACCCAATGTGAGGGTTTATTAGTGTTTAATTCACTCTTCTCCACCTGTCTGAAGTACCCTCATCAAATTCTGAAGGAAACTGAAATAACAGAACAAAAACAACGCTTTAAAAAAAAGTTTGAAAATCCCCAAATTTACAAAAGCAAGCCAACCATTCTATCTTAATATCAACTGAACAGAAATTCTGCCGGGTAATTGGTTTGCTCCTAAGTTTCTACCCATCTAAGTGATTAGCACAGCTCCTGGAACATAATAGGCAATTAATAAATGCTCATTCCCTTTTTGTTTCTCCTCCCATCTGCAAATTGGCAGGCCTCTGTAGTCGGGCTGGGGACCAGGCTCAGATCAAAATATACGCCAGTTGGTTTTCTTCTATGGCACTTTGGCTCCCCAAGGCCACTAGAGGGCAGTTGAGGATTACTAGTAAATCCTAGATTTCTAAGGGACTTTAGAAATAATATCAACCAACCCCTTTGTTTTGATATAAAGAAACAGAGGAAAATTTTTTGTCCAAGGTGATATTGCTAGTCAGTAGGTAGCAATGCTGGAAAAGAACCCAAGTTTCCTTACTTCTTGTCCTGTATTGTTTCTAGTTTTCCAATAATAAAAATTTAGATTCTGTGGATACCTTCTTTCCTCAGAACAACCTCCCGTCCCAACTGACAGGACACAATGACTTAAGTTATGCTTGCAGATTTGGAGGATGAGCATTGAATTGTCTATGTTTCCTCCTGGGACTACCCAGGGGTGTGCTAGGGCCAGCTCCAACCAGCCCCTAAGAGCCAATTGTTAAATTTTCAGTGTGAGCATTCGTACTTTGTGGTTTTTCAGTCCTGTCCCACTCTCGTGACCCTATTTGGGGTTTTCCTGGCAAAGATACTGGGGTGGTTTGCCATTTCCTTCTTCAGCACAATTTCCAGATGAGAAAATGGAGGCAAACAGGGTGAAGTGACTTGCCCAGGATCACTAGTAAATGTCTGAGACCAGATTTGAACTCAGGAAATGAGTCTTTCTGATTCCAAGCCTGATACTTTACCCACTATACCACCTAACTACCCATTTACCTTAGAAGTTGGCAAACATTACAAATTAAGGCTTATTTATTTTGTTAATTGATGCTAGACTTAAGAAGATCATGGAAAAATGTTAATAATATAGTTTAAACTTAAAAATCTGTCACCAGACACATAATACTCACTAGCTGTGTGACCCTGGGCAAGTCACTTTACCCCAATTGCCCTCACCAAGAAAAAAAAAATCTTCATTTGGTGGTACAGTTGATAGAGCTCCAGCCTTGGAGTCAGGAGGTCCTGACTCCTTCAAATATGGCCTCAGCCACTTGACATGTACTAGCTATGTGACCCTGGGCAAGTCACTTAACCCTGAATGCCTCACCAAAAAGAAAAAAAAAAAGCCTGTCACCCCAGAACGCTTCCCCCACCCGCCCCAGAGAGCTAGTTGTTAAAAATTTACTAGGCCCTCCCTGGACCAAGTACATACATTTGCAAGATGATTATGGCTGTGGCTATGAAATAGTTTGTCTCTGTCCCAAGATCAACAGGACGGAAACTCAGTGGCTTACTCTAACCGCTGAGCAAATTAGCTACGACTCATGAGCACCTGCCATTTTCAAAGCACTCTCCTTTGGGGATGATGTAAATGTCTGCTCGTTTTTTATTGACTCATTTTATCTTTATAGATTTTTACTTAGATAAACATTTCCTATTTGTTATATAGAACCCTGTGTGAGTTCAGGAGAGGCTGAGATTATTCTACGCAGTTTACAGGCAGGGAGCCTGAACCCTGTGAGTTTGTCCATTGGTCATTGGCCCAAATTAGGCATGAGAAGTACTCCAGCATAGTCATGGATTAATAATGCTGGAGTCAAGAGATCTACCTCAGACACTTAGAAACTGTGTCAATTGGGCAAGTCTCTTAATATCTTATAGCCTGCTTCCTCATCTAAGAAATGGGGACAATAATTTCTGGTTGAGAGGCAGTCTGGTGTATGTGGTAGGGAGAGGGCCAACTTTGGTGTCAGGAAGGCCCAGATTCAAGTCCTGACTCTGATACATATATCAGTTGTGTGACCTTAGAACAACTATCTCAAACATGTTCCAGAAAAATTGCTGACCTAAATCTAGGGAGGGAGTTTATATTCTGGGAATTCTTCACACTGATGAAATGTCAAGTCCAGATTTTGCCTTCCACACTCTGCCTCAATACTCATACTATCAACCTCACAGGGTGTTGGGAAGAAATTATTTAGCAAACCTTAAAAGTGCTCTATTATGCAGGAATTACTATTACGGGAAGTACTGTTGGGGAAAACACAGTCCTTACCATGTGGCATGGAACAGTTGAGTTGGGGAGAAGAACACATATGGGGAGTACTGAAGAAATCTTACAAAGCAATCTGCAGACTACTTAAGGGCTGAGGAGACAGAGAAAAGCAAACAAAATCGTGTGGGTCTGGGAATTACCTCGGACTCTGACCACTAGGGCTTCCTAAGGCAATGGTCTCACATCAGGGCCAGCATGGAGACTTCTATATTGAGGTCTTCTGGATTTCTGGGTCCCTATGCAAACCAGTCTGGTTTTTTGGGCTGAGATTTGCTCCAGTTTTTTTCCTTACTGTCCCACCCTTTGGGACCAACACTATCTTTTTTTTTTGGCTAGGCAATAGGGTTAGGCTCACAATTTGGTCAGGCTCACACAGCTAGTAAGTGTCAAGTGTCTGAAGCCTCATTTGAACTCAGGTCCTCCTGACTACAGGGCCAGTGCTCTATCCACTGTGCCACCTAGCTGCCCCTGGGACTGACACTATCTTAACAGCTGCCCAAGTTTAGCTTAGATTATGGATTCTCCCTAGGCCAGGAGCCTATGACACAGTGTCTAACTCCCTTCTGAACCCAAAATAAAAATGGCGACCTTTCTTGGAGACCATCAGCTATTGATCTAGGGTCCCCTCACAAAATATCCTGGACTAAGCTCATTATTTGAGTTTAGGTCACACAGGGGTGGGGAACCTGTGGCCTCAAGGCCACATGTGGCCTTCTACGTCCTTGTGTGTGGCCTTTTGACTGAGTCCAAGTTTTACAGAAAAACTTGGACTCAGTCAAAAGGCCATACTTGAGGACCTAGAGGGCCATATGTGGCCCTGTGGCTGAAGGTTCCCCATCCCTGGTAGGATCTCAAATTTAACCTCAGAAATCAGTAAGCCTTCTAATGGATGACAAGCTCTTAGTGATCTGCTCACTGATTAATAAATGTTTGTTGACTGACTATAGAATCATTGGTAACTACTTCTTCATGCTCCCCAAGTGACATAGGGGAAAAGTTATCTTGATAAAAGATATTATAGCTATGTGGATGGCCATTTTATTCCCAAAGTTCACAAAAGACTACCTTTCACTATAGGGGCTGGTCAGGGCAGAAGACCCTTCTCAGCTCTCAATCATGGACTCCTATGACTCCTTGGAATGGAAGTTTGGCGTTGGGCATCAGTGGAGAGTAGAAGACATGAACTTGGCAAGGACTCTTTCCACAGGAACACTTTTATTAGCCAGGAATGCCAGTGTATGACCTTGCTGAGTCAGTTTTCATTAATACCTAGACATGGGGCATGTGATTGTCCAGCTCTCCTATCACCAAGACTGGCATGAGAGGTGGCTGGGAGGAGTGGGTCTGAAGGCAGAAGTGATGGGAGAGAAGGCAGGACCTGCTAGGAAAGGCCCAAGGAACCTGAGGGGGCAGCTCATGTATAGGGGAATTTGAAAGTTTCTTACATGTTATTATGGTCCTGTACTACAGTAAAGAATAATGGTGTTTTCCCCAATCTATGAGGTTGGGTACACCTTCCTTAGTGCAGTGGGTGGGGTTATTACCATTTTAAATGATATTGAGCTACTGCCAAGGGGCCAAGTGACTCCAAGAGATGTTATTTCTGAGATGAACTCTTTCAAGATTGTAACTTGCCTAGATACACATATGCCAAAGATCAATGACAGGGCCAAGCAGGGCGTGCAGTGATTTCAAACTGTTTAATGTAATTCCAAGACAAAGTGTGATTACATTTCTACACATATACAATATGCATATGTGAGTTTACAAATTTCAATTAATAACTCGTTTCACCTCAGAGACCGAAAAAATGATCAAAAAGAAACTGTGAGTAACAAGCTATAACATAGTTCACCACAACGGGACCCCCTTTCTCACCCTACAGTTAGTAATATTACAATTAAAATAACTATATTCTTCTATAATTTTTTCTGTTAAAATCATCTCATAAATTTACAATGCTATTATTAGTTTCCAAGACTAATATAAATTCACTCCATTTTTCTACAACGAAAATGATTATTAATTTAGAAGCACACGACGTCATGATGAAAAACACAAGCATTTTTTAGTAGCAAGAACTTGATCAGTTAAGAATTAATTTTCTTGTAAAACATTCTAAAGCCAAGTAAAATATCCATTCTTATACCTATAATATGAGACTAAGGAATAGGTTACATATAGGTCTACAACACATTGGTTTGTCTTTAAAAAAAAAAAAGTAGACATTTATAAATAAAGAAAAAAGAGGGACAATTCACATAGGAAAAAGAGGTACACAAGAAAATACTGTTGCACGCAATAATTTTTTCACAAAGATTAACATGGATTAACACTTTTATTACAGAAACCATACAGCGAAGGAACACAATAGACCAGGGCTTTCATAGGGTTACTGAGCTGAGATGACATTGTAGAGAAAGATCTATGTGAAATAGCAATGGGGAGGGAGCCATTTTTCTTGAGTTAGTGATAGAACATCAGTTTCTCCTCTTCCCTGTTACCATTCTGGGGAGTGAATCTTTCCAGAGTAGCTAGGATTCATGGGCAGTTGAAAGGTCAACATTTCTCTAGGTCCTTTCTCTTTTCCTCCTAATAGATTCCATTTTTGGAAACACGATACCATCTAAGAGGCTAACTAATCGCCACATCAAAACACATGTGACGGGAAGATTCAGTTATTCTGATTGGCTGCTGCCCATCTACATCAGCCGCTGAGTGCTGGGGATCCGCAAACACCATTTCTACCCTTTAGGACCAACCACTTGAATAAGCAGCAGGCAACTGGAACAAACTGTCAGTCACATCTGGTCTACCTGTATGTGTTATCGGTGCAGCCTGTAACATATTTCATGGTATTTTTTTTTCCTTTAAATAGTCCGAGTCTAATTCTAACTTTAATAATGCCTCTTTCTCCTTAGTCATAAAGCTATACTTTTTCTCCTATCAGAATTTGGTTTGATATATATATTTATATATATACACACACATATATCAACATCTATATCTATATGCAAACATACAGACATATATGGAGATATAAAGGCTATACAGTGATTCTACCAAACTAGAAATTCTGCTGCCCCAAAGTGTAACTTCCTTTTCTACTTTATTTGGTTAAAAACAAAACAAAACAAAACATACAGAGGATAAGGAGATGCCTTGGGGCCTAACATGATTGTGCCCTGGATAATCCATGAAGAATCCTTTAAATGAGCAACAACATAAAGGTTGGGGTGGGGGTAAAAAAAAAGAAGCATATGTAATCACTAAAATTAGAAGTATTGAAAAGAAAGTCATTTGCTTTCAAAGGGCTTGGGGTACTTCATGTAACCATTTGGAAGATATGGAAAGCTCTGAACGATGAATATGGTTAATATTTGAATCAAATTCCTTTTCATTTTGCAAACCCTTCCTATAACCTGAGCCAAGCTATTTTAAGTAGTAATTTAAAAAAATTCTTTGTATGGCTAACAGCTAGGCAAGACCACTCATTTTAGGAACAAGTGGGTGAGTTTTTCCAAGCTTTTGATTGGATGCAAAGAGCAATGGGTCGTAAAGGCTTTTTTAAGCCCTTAATTTTCCTGCATCTGGGGCTAACTGAATCAACCTGGCACAGGGGGAGGCAGGAGCAGAAACTGGAATGGTCCTATTTCCAGGTTACCTATGGGATGGCAAACTGCCTGGTATTGATAACTTCCCTGGAATTTAGTTAGCAGCTGCAGTCACTAGGGGTAGCAGGGCCAGTAATGAACAGCAAGCAAAAAGTCTGGCTGGACGCTCCCAGAGAGCTAAGGCAGAGCCCTTCCTTCACAGAACTTAAGGAGGTACACCATTTTCTGTACTTTTAATCTCAAGAACATGGCTGAGCCCCAAAGCCAGTGACACAAAATTCATTTGGTTACTAAAAGGAAAACAAATCAAAACCAAACTAAACCAGGAGTACAATCGGGGGGGTGGGGGGAGTGATGTTTTTACATCAAAATTCATAGCAAGCAAATAGTAATAAAAATATACAATCAAATGCAGCTTACCAGGAAACAGCAAAATGCATTTTTCTTCTTTTAAGTTCCCTAGGTCTGGATAAAAACTTTTTATTTGATGGGTATCACCTGCTAAGGGATGATATTTAGATCACAGCACTTTCTTTCCAGAATGACTGTCAACAAGGAAATAAAAGACAAAGAGAACATCAAAATCTTCTTCTAGGAGGGATTAATTAGAGAGGGAATCCAGAGTTCCAGTAATCTGACTCATACGTGAGTTATGAACTATACATTCCATCCCTCCCTTTGAGGGTCTTTAGTATCATTATAAATATTATCTTTGACTACTAGTAGGGACACAGGTTTCATTTGCTAAATGCTCCTAAAATCCTCCAAGTTTTCTCCTTGTTATCTGTTCCTATTTGTTCATTCAGGTCTCTACACACTCCCCAATCTTCATTGGAGGCTTCTTGGCTAAACAAAGTTTTATGCTTTTAAATACTAAATTAGACATTTGAACCAAAACAAAAAAGAGCTACTTTGACACTTCTTGCCTGTTTTCAAAGGGTAAAATGAAGGCTGGGTCTAGAGGACAGCACTAAACCTTTGGGAAGGAATTAGCCAGTGAACACGGGTGTGGATGTCAGTTTCTATCAGGGGAAGAGATGCTCCCCTTTTACAAAGCCTTCTTTCAATGTTTGTTTCAAGCCCCTGTGCTCTGCAATATTACAGCTGGGTAGCTGGGAAATGTGTCCACAGATCTTATTTTTGGCTGGCTGCTGACGGCCATGTCTTGTGATGATAAAGAATTCTACTGAAGACAAAACTCACGGAGCCACATGTGTTCTTCTCGTCAGAGAAGAATTTTAATAGAGGGTGTTAAAGTTAAAAACAGGGTATAAAATTTCCACACCTGCACCCAGGCTCTTGGACCTCCTTCCCCTTCATTCTCCCTAAGACTTTCTCTTGAATATCTTATCTAAATCATATAGAATCCAATCACAGTAAAGGGAAAAAACTTATGTGAGGCCAACAAACACAGCACGGTTAGAAAACACTTGCCTCATGTGGACATGGCCTCAAAGTAAAGAGGCAAACAAACCATCGGGGTTTGAAGATGTCATTTACAAACAAAAATTTCCCTTTAAAAGTACCAGTTTAAATGTAAACTAGAAAACACCTTAACTATAAAATGTAGCCAGGTATCTGTTAAAGTATCCACAGTCAATGATTTAGTTTATACTAATTTAAAATGTGACTCTTTAAATATCTTCTAGAAGGCTAAAGCATTTTACAGTAGCTATAAACATATATATACGTACATGTGCATTTTAACATCACATTTGAGTACAACACACAGAGTAATCTATTCCTTGGTTTAATTTTTATTGTAAAGAATCACTATCTTCAGAATTCACTCAAGCAACAATGACCAGGGTGGGCATTTATCATTATTTTCAGCCCATGTGGAGCCCGTAGTCTTTTTTATCCCAAGTTCAAGCTGGCTACATGTTTTCAAAAAGGCTAAAACCAGGATGAATGCCCACATTTGAGGTAATTATTGCCACTAGGTCACAGTTTGTGTAAGATAAATGTATCTAAAACCTTCTAAAAAAAATCCTCAGGTGTCCTGTCAGAATTCCAGAATACCTAGCGAAGCAACCCAGGATCCTGCATTGTGATCAGCTGGGTTTGCTTCCCAATGGAGGCAGGAGTTCTGGAAGATTCTAGAACTCATGTAAACTACCCGAGAACTGAGGCAAAGCAGCCTGGAGCCAGTGAAAGCATTTTTAAAAGGAAAAACAAATGGGGGGAAAAAAGTATTTAAAGGATGTTCCACAGCAGTTTAATAGCTACCTTCCAGAACTCTGGCCCTCAAACACTTCTGACTTCATGTCGCCTTCCAGCTAAAATCAAAATGCCTCTGCATTCATGATTCCTCTCCAGGGCTCTCCAGACTGTTCCAAGCAGATCCTCAAATTTGGCCAGGTTTCCTCAGGGTTGCTGCTCCTCATTCTCTTTTGAGAGGGCTGCCTGTCTGTCTCAGAAAGGAAACCTCAGCTTTGTTTCTGGTTTTGGAGGTTTTTGATTTGCTTTTTTAAATAAAGAAAAAGAAGCCTCTGGATGACAGACCTACACGTGGTATTTACAAGGTTGGTGTGAATCCTTCATATGGTTCCACCCACAGCTGAACAGTTGATCTGTTACAGAGATCAGAGTTGTCATAATATTTATCAGTGCAGTAAAAAATAGCATTTTGAAAAAAATATACCTTTAGTATTGCCTTTCTTGGATTAACTATAAGCAAGCAAAAGATACTTTTTAAAAAGAAAAGAACATAATTTTTTTTTCTTCACACTTAAGTCTGTTATAGCAGCACTGCTAAGACTGGAGGATAAAGCTAATCCATATACAAGAAACACGTTTCAACTTTGTTATTTTCTAAAACCACTGAGCACGGCCTCAAAATAACCATAACTAACAATCTCCCTCCCCCCCTCCATTTATTCCACAAGCCAGGCTGATTCTGCCCACTCTAGTTGCACTCAAATTCAAGGCCTTTCCCTATTTCTCCTCTTTTAAAAAGTCCAGCTTAAAGCTGCCCTTGGAATTCTTATTCTGATTTAATCCCACAATCAGAGTATACAGCATTATTTACCTCCTGTTTAAGGGCTACTGTGGTCACAGTACAAGAATGGAGGGGGTGACAACACTCTAACAGCCTAACATCTGGTTCTCCAGAGAAGCTGATCACCCCTGGGGGAGCCCAGTGGTGATGATATCCTCAACCTTGAATTTAAAAACAAAGCAACTTCCCCACTCCCACCCTCACCCCCCACCTCTACATCCCAAAGGCCTGATTCACAGCAGCTCTGCTCTATCAACTCAAGAACCTTGGATCTTTTATGTGTAGAAAGTCACATTCCATGACTGTACATGCACAAGGTCACTGCTTGGAGAATATGGCAGACTTTTTTTTTTTTTAAACAGGGTATTAAAGCTAGTTCTCCAATGTGGTGGCCTGAGAACTGAGGCTGTCAAAGTTCATAGAGGGGTGATGCAAGGGGAGGTAGAAAGACCATGGAGGCAAAATCGAGCTAGGCCCTCTTCCTCCAGAGGGCACAGCCTACCCCCCCCCTGCCCCCAATTCACTTCCCTGCACATCTCTTCAGATCTGGAGGGGGAGTCTCTTTCTCAGACACCTAGGAGTGGTAGGAAGTATTTAGAACACACCCCTACCCTAAAGGTTATCAATTACTGATGAACTAAAGACTTTAAAGTGTTTCCTTTGAGTTTACACACCCCTGCCCGTTCTTCCAATTCCATAGCTCCCTGACTGAGATATTACTGGAACTCTTCTGCGGAGAATAAATGTGAGTTCTAAGGCATCAAAGTGGACTAGCAATGATGAGCTACGCCAAAGAGTTTCCAGTTGCATTTGATGCTCCTAATACTGGTTTCCAACCCCAGGAAACTTTTATTTAAATTCGCATTGGTTATAATCTTGAGATGAGCTTTAGCCCCAGTATTATTACAGTAGGCTCACAGTTTGGGATAGCAGCAATATTTAGTGTTGCTAATCTTCATATTTCTTTATTAGGTGAGTGTGGTTTTGAAATGAATGTGACAAAAACCCCCCACAACAAAACAACTTACAAATCAGGGGAGGGAGAGAAAGAGAAAAAAAAATGGAATTTGGTCTTTAATGATGTTATTATTGCCTGTAAAAGAAAGACAGGAACATTATTCTGTCTGCACATGATGATGATTCTGCAAAGGTTTCTTTGGCTAAGGAAATGAAGATTTTCATCTTCCTTTCAAGTTTGGTAATGGGATTTCTGCTGTGCTCGGTTTTGAGGCTATGCCTTCTGAAATTTATCACAAAGAAAAGGAAAGAAACAAACAAAAACAAGCACTGAAAGTGTCCCTGTGCTGGAATGTTTCATGGCAAAATCATTAGTGCGATGGGGTAGTGAAGTCCCAAACTCTAGTTCCAGAACAAACCACTGTTCTTCCGCTGAATTACCTTCTCGAGCAGAGGCCACCTACCTAGTTCCTTCTCGTCTTTCTGTCCTTTTCTTTCACAGCTGTCTGACAGGCCAGTAAGAGAAGCTATGTTTGCACATATCCCCTCCCCTCCCTTGCTACCCGGACGGAGAACTTGGAAGCAAAGAACGGGGACACGGGATGCTTCTAGTCTTTACCCAACATGGACCACCAAGAATACTTCCTTAAGTCTCTTCATCTCCTTCCCTCCAGTTTCCAAGTTAAGCCTGCTCCATGCACACAAACACCCCCCCCAAATCTCTACTATAAGCTTATTGAAAAAGAAATATTTTCAGTTTTCAACTCCAAAGGTCAATTCAAGAGCTAGCCATCTCTTGCTCCTCCCGCTGACCCTTCCTGATGGCCAATGGTCTTGTATTTTTGACAGGTTGGGTCTTTCCCTGAAAAGAAGAGAAAGCCCAGATCTTTTCCCCACCCTTAAAAAATCCTGCTTTCTAGTAAGGCTAGAAAAACAAAGAGAGTCCACACTGATTGCCTGTCACTATTACAAACACCAATTTGGCCTGGCCTTTCTTTCCCCTCAGAATTAGAAGCACCAAACGCTCCCCTTTGCAACTTTAATTGGCACTGTGCCTCAGATTCTACCACCATCACATCAGTCTGCCTGCCCTCTTTTTCTGGAAACAGCTGTCATATCATGAAAGAGGACCTAGCCACAGAGATAGGTGTAATCATCCACAGGGGCCAGGAGAAACCAATCAACCAGAGGCAAATTCACCTGCAGAAGAAGATTCAAGCTATCCATTTTCCTCCCCTTCTCATCCTGTTCTTCAGAAGCCTCTTCCAAACAGGAAGGAAAAATCCCATTAAAGATTCCTACGACATTATAGGTAAGCCAATAATTCTGTGAAATAGAAATGGGACAAACCGAGCAAGAAGTTCTACACTTGAGCTTCTTGTTCTGAGGGAGAGAGAGTCTTTACCTTTTCCAGAATGCCAAAGTGACTCTGTGCTAAAAGTGGAGGGCTAGAAATTGTGAGGGAGGATGCTGAATTGGAAACATGACTAATGCTGCTATGTTGGGCTTGATTCAGGATTTTGGATTAAAAGTCTCAGACCTTTCTATAGCAGGTATTATTAGTCTAACAGATACCTAATATTTAAACCCTTCATCCTTACCCAAGAATATGGAGTACGTGGCACCTAAAAGACTATTTCTATTTTTCTTTAAAAAAAGGACTATATATATGGTGTATTGAGAATACTAGAGTGCTCAATAAATGTTTGTGATGATGATGATGATGATGATGGTTGTAGGAAGCATTATTATAGTCCTATTCAATGATTTTATGTGGGTTCTGACCCATCACATCTAAATAACTTTCGACTATTCAAAGGTTTTTGGGCTCAGGTATTATCCTGTGGTTGCTTAAATGGCTACCCCTTCATATGTGTTTGTGCCTATGTTCTAAGTGGGACATCCCTGGGATTGTGCAGCTAAAGGGGAGTGAGTGGTTGAGGAAGGGTATGTCTAAGTGTGTGTAAAGTGAAGGGGGGGTGGTGTGAAGAGCACTCTGTAGTTCCCTGGGGAAAAAGTGTACTTCCCATTTCCTCTAGGAGCCATAGTGGTTATCATCACCTGACCATTACTGCAACTTCGTAGACACAACAGTTTTCAGGGCAAGGGTACTGCAGTCTGAAAGCTAAACTGGGGTTTTAGGGCAGCTGGGAGACAGTGAGACTTGGAGATGGAGGTAAGAGCAGGGAAGGTTGTGAGAATGATATCAAGGACTGGGACAGTTTTGATTCCATTCCAATCATTCAGCCAATGAAATGTCAACTCAAAAAACAGTTCCCAAACCAATGGAAGTTCTGTATGCCACAGATGGCAAATTATAAAATATGGTCAGCTTTTAGGTTTTCAGTACTCCATTCTTGCCCTGATCAATACAGATATTACTTGAAGTTTCTAGTATAACAGAGACAAAAAGTAAAAAAAAAATCCCACCTCTCTGTTGTTCCTAACCAATCTTCTGTATGCCATTCTCTTTTCATTTCACATGATTAGACCCCTCTGATAGCCCTCATCCCACTTCTGTACACAGATACCACAAAATGATATGGTTAAATTTAAAAAAGAAAACATTGAGATGCTGGAATGAATGCATTTAAAACTCAAGCTAAATATTGGCATTATTATAATAGTCATGATACAATAAAACAATGCTGTCCTTTCTCTTGAGAATATAAGTTGCACTAAATTTTCATTGCTGACCTGATGGGGAAGAGATGGTGAGAAAGGGAGGAGAAACAGACGTAGAGGAAATGGGAAAAGGAACGGGGAATTTTGGACGTGAACAGTTTCCATTTTTTTTTTTTAATGGAAAAGTAAGGCGCTTTTTTTTTCCCCTGGGAAAATCAGAACCTTTTATTTCAGGGAAGTCAGAGTTGGAACGGATTTGTTCTGGGGGTGCCCAAGGAACTAACATGGCCAAATTGAATTTCATTTGTTAGTGGCTGTACACTTTTGCACCTGGGGAGAATGCTACTGTTGGATAATCTAGATGTGCAATAGCAGACAGATCTTTCAAGGTCATGTGACTCTGGGAGACCTCCGCTTTTCACTCATGCTACAGACCTCCCATTTCCAGTGACCTCCCAAATGGCAATCCCTTTGTCCTAAATGAAGGGGAGTGGTACTGTGGTATCAAGTCGAGTGGAAATTTGATCTCTGCTGCAAACATTTTCCCAGTCTTAGTTCCCATTCTGCCTAACACTTCAGTCAAGTCAATAAGCATTGCTGGAGCTTGGATGGTGTACAGGGCCTCAAAGGGGTAAAAATGCTCTCTTAGATATGCCCCTGGGGAATGTGGCCTAATCTTATGCTCATTTGTATTAGGGCTGTTTACTCCTCTGTCTGGAGAGATTTTTCTTTGTAAAATTTCTAAGATGTGTGGTGGAGAAGTGAGGGAAGTTTCCAGAGTTTCTTTACAATTAAGAGCTAAATTAACAACAGCTTTACTGAGATGAAACGGAATCATCATTATGAAAACATTATTTGCAGAAGATGATTAGGGAAAGTCTATAGTTGAACAGCTGTGGAGGGGTGGGGAGGTGAAAGCAGAGGGGATTAAGAAAATCTGACATAGAGGTCATAGGATCATATATTTAGAGCTGGAAGGGACCTTGAAGGCCACTGAATCCAACCTCCTCATTTTACAGATGAGGAAACTCAGGCAGAAAGAAGTAAAGTGACTTGCCCAGGGTCACACAGTTAAAATCTGAGGCAGGATTTGACTGACTTCCTGACTTCCAAGTCCAGGCACCCACTGTACCCCCGAGGTAAAAGTTGGGATTTCTTTCAATTATCTCTTTGTACTTTTGAAACCTGAATTCAGGGTCACTTTCAATCAAAGATCTGGAAAGAATTTTTAAAAGTCCTGTCAGTACCAGGATATTGCTTTCTGTTTCCATTAATCAAATTCTTGAGCGGCTCTCTCTGCTTGGGGAGAATATTCCCTTAACCTGTATTTACAGCCCCTGAAGAAACTTCCAATATTTATCAGGGGCTACTAGATATTGCTTGAAGCAACCCTGCTGCAGTGCAAAAGATAGATATATTTTTCAAACTCTCTGCTCCTTGGCTGGGCAGTCAGTCCCAGATAACAGTGAAGTTGGGGTGTTCCTGTGGAACTATTCCCCCCCCCAAACCCTCTGCAAACCAGGGGCTCAGAGAAAATGGGGAATTTGAGGAAAGATTTTAGCAGCAAAAAGTCTAGGCTGGTGGTTTTCTGTGGGGTTGGGGAGGGGGAGAAGCCAGACAAGCAGGGTCTGGGAATAGTGCAAGGGGAAAGCAATGACAGCAGGAATTGGGGGAAAGGAAACTTGGGTGTGGGGACTGAAGAGGGGCTGAGAGACTGAATCACAGAGTA
Source organism: Vombatus ursinus (assembly GCF_900497805.2). Taxonomy (NCBI): domain Eukaryota; kingdom Metazoa; phylum Chordata; class Mammalia; order Diprotodontia; family Vombatidae; genus Vombatus; species Vombatus ursinus. The sequence continues at coordinate 9,778,970 of NW_020954648.1, forward strand.
TTAGAGCTGGGAGGGACCTGAGGGACCATCTGGCCAAAAAACTAAGGCCCAAAGATGTGGCCAGCCTGGCTGAGGTCACAGAGTAAGTAAGTAGAAAAGTCATGAGGAGAAGCTGGATTTCCTGACTCTCAGTCAAGACCCTCTGAATTCCTGACAGGGGGAGGGGGGGACAAGGGAGGGAGAAAGGAAGAACGAATAGCATGTGGAATTTGCTGGGCCTGCTCTCTTCCCTAGTCTGTTGTGACTTCTGGTGAAAAATCCCTATTCTCTCAATGAGTGGCTACATTTTCCCCTCTTTTAAGACAAGAAAAGAGACAGTAACCTGACAAAGATCCCTCATTTCTAAAGCAGAGGTGGGCTACCTGTAATACTGTCCTACAGACTTCTGGTAACTGAGAAGGTGGGAATGTCTTATTTCTCAGGCCAACCAATGAAAACCTCACCCAAAGCCCTTTTCTGATTCCGCTACCACTTCTTCTACCCAACTCTCCAAAGACATGTGGGCGATATCCTTCCAGCTCCTGCAAAGCCTCCCCGACACTTAAAGTTAGCAAACAGTAGAGAGGACAGCTAGCCACAAGAAAACAAGGATTAGGAGAAAAAGATGAAAAAGCCCAAGCGAGATTACAACAGCAAAAAAGAAGGGCTGAGATCGTATTCTGACTAGCCTCAGGCAGTTTCTAGGAGTACCAGCGGAAGTAAACCCTTCCACCACATCTGTAATTTGGTAAGGCACTAGGAGGGAATGATGTAAAACTAAGACTGTGACAGTTGCAATGGCTGTGACGAGGAACACATCACAGAGAGAAGGCAGCGTCAGCTCTCTATGTCTCTCTCTCATTCACTCATTCTCATTCTCTCTCTCTCTCTCTCTCTCTCTCTCTCTCTCTCTCTCTCTCTC
>NW_020954648.1:9779880-10012875 GCF_900497805.2 Vombatus ursinus
TCTCTCTCTCTCTCTCTCTCTCTCTCTCTCTCTCTCTCTCTCTCTCACACACACACACACACACACAAACCTGGACAATCACATTTGTTATATGCTTATGTTATATCACTTTTTTGTGCAATCACATTGAAGAATAATCTATTGGTATCACTGAAGTTGAACACAAAGTAAGAAAAAAAGGGCTACAGTGCTACATCCTACATGGAGGCAGGGAGGGAGAGGGTGGGCTAAAATTTCTGCTACCTCCTACATGGCTAGGGATTCAAAGTGAAAATAAAACTCCAACAGAGAAGAAAACTCAGAATTTCAACATACATTATTAATGACATTTTGGGAATAACATTGCTTAGGGATTGATCCAGAATGCTCAGAAGGGAAAATGAGGCCCTCTCCAGGAGATCTTCAATCACACTGGCCTCCTCTGATTACGTCAAACACGAATGCGTGAATTTGACTTCAAGACAATGAAGAGCCTGGTTTGCCCCACTCCCACTCCCACTCTCACCCTCTTCTCTCCATCCCCAGAAAAATGACTACATATCGGTGCCCTTGGATCACTGCCTGATGCTCAGGAGGGCTGTGGACCCTTCAGAGTTCTGGAAAAATCCCTTTTTCTTATGTTCAATTGATTAAAAACCTATTGGATTTCGGTTTCAGGTGTCCCTGACAGCAACTTCTTAAATGTCACTTGCTGTCATATGAAAATAATCTTTCAAAAGTCTATAGGTAAAGTTCTTCAAAAACTGGGGCCCCAAATTCTGGGACTTTCCTGCTGCTCTCTTCTCCTCTCCAGTTTGGTGCAGAATGGATACATGATTCTGTTGTTTGTTTGTTTGTTTTTTTTGTTATTGTTTTTTCCTTTTTCTTTTTAAAAATAAAAAGCATAGAATAATTTCCCCTCCTTAGTCCCTTCCTTTTTCAAAATGTCTTTCCTCTGTCCTCTCCTTCCACTTCCTTGTTCAAGTTTCACTGACAGCCCCTAGCTCTCACTTCCTTACCTTTCCCACCCCACTCTCCTGCCCCATTCGCATTGTTTGTGAGCTGCATCCTTCTGTATAGAAAGCAGCCTTGCTCCCACCTCAATCCAAGGTGCTCCCTTTCTCTCTCCTTCTCCTTTCTTCTCCTCCCTTCTATCAAACCTCCCTCTCTTTACCCCTCCCTCCCCCATTCCAGTGTTTATATGTAAGGGTACTGGTTGACCTTGGCAGGGCTCAATGGGTATCCAGTGTAGACGGTGGAGGCCGGAGAGGCGCTGATGTAGGTCTGGTGGGCAAACTGAGCTTGATATTGACTTGGGTGGATGGTGGGTGAGGGCAGGACTCGAGGCCCCACGCTGACAGGGACTTGGTGAACAATGCTTGCTGGGTAGGCAGTGTGCTGCACGGTGTGACGAGCAGAACCCTGGGAGGCCACGAGGTGGGCTACAGTGCCAGTGGAGCCCAGAGCAGCAGGGGTTGTGTAGGTGTAGAGGTGTGGCTGGGTAGGGAGGTGGGCAGCAGCGGCGGCAGCCAGGTGAGGGTGGACTGTGCCATGACTGGGGCTGTTGTGCGGAAAGGAGTACGGAGCCTGAGCAATCGTAGGAGTGATGTAGGCTTGCTGACGCCGGTGAGGGCCGGCACGATCCGGTGCGATGTGCTGCTGGGCCTAAAAACGAGAAGCACCGAGACACTGGGTTAGACTCTCTAGTGGGTAGGAGGTAAAGGCAGAGGGACGGCAGGTGGGACGTTTGGGGCTCATTAGCTGGAGCGCTGCTCCTGTAACTCAGGCAGATTGTAAAGCTCTGGTCCTATCACTGCTGGCAAGCTGCACTGTGATTTTAGCTAAATCATTTGTCCTTGGTACGGCCAAAAGTAACACTCACCTTCCTCACACCATCCTCCCAGTCCCCCAGACTTGCAACTTAAGTGTCAGCCAAGACTCAACACTATCTAGAGATCCAATCAGCTGACTTCACCTTTGGAACATCTCTCATATATACCCACTTCTCTCTTCTGTTACTGTCACCACACAGTGCAAGGCCTCATCTCTCTGCAGCTGGATTACTGTACTAAGCGGCTGTCACAGCTCCTCCGATCCATCTTCCATGAAGCTGCCAAAGTGATTTCCTTAAAGCACAACTCTGATCATGTCACCCCCCAAATCCCCAAACTTCAGGGATTCCCTATCATCTCCAGGATCAAATAGAAAATCTCATTTGGCATTCAAAGCCTTTCAGACCTGCCTCTGCAATCTTTCTGATCTCCAGTGATTCTGATCATTTTCTCTGGCTGTCCCACCCCCTGGAATAGGCTTTCCCTCCTCATCTTCACCTCCTGGCTTCCCTGACTTCATTCAAGGCCCAGCTGAAATGCCCCCTTCTACAAAAGGCCTTCCCCATCCCTCTCAATTCTAGTGCCTTTATCTCCGTTGATTATTTCCTATTTATCTTATATAAAGCTTGTCTGTACACAGTTGTTACATATTGCCTGCGGGCAGGTAGGATTAGAACTAATTCATCTATGCAATAACCCTGTGATACGGGTAAGGGTTGAGCACAATATTTTTTAATGCTAAAGATGAGGTAACCTAAGGCTGAAGTTCTGAGGTAATTTTTCCTGACAACAAGGTGGTGCAGTCACTTAACCCCAATTGCCTCACCAAAAAAAGAAAAAAAAAAAAGGTGGTGCAGTGGTTAGAGTGCCAGGCCTAGAGTCAGGAAGACCTGAATTTAATTCTGACCTCAGACACTTACTAGCTGTGTGATGCTGGGCAAGTCACATCACCCTGTTTGCCTCAGTTTCCTCGTGTGTGAAATGAGCTGGAGAAGCAAATGGCAAACCACTCTAGTGTCTTTTCCAAGAAAACCCCAAGAGGGGTCACAAAGAGTCAGACATGACTGAAAACAACTCAACAACAACAATAATAATCACTAACATTTATGAAGTGCTTAGTACGCACGTTTCAGCCACTGAGCTAAAGTGCTTTACAAGTAATATCTAATTTGATCCTTGCAACAACCCTCTGAAGTAGGTGGTTATTATCCTCACTTTCAGATAAGAAAATAGAGGCAAATAGAGGTTAATCGACTTGCCCAGCGTCACACAGCTAGTATGTATCTGAGGCTGGATTTGAACTCAGGTCCTTTTGACTCCAGGCTAGTGCTCTCTTCATTGTACGATTGAGCAGCCAGTAGTTAGGCAACACACAAAACTCAAAATTTGGTTATGCTCTCCACAAAGTGTTGGCTCACCTGGCTGAGATTAAGAGGCTGCTGCTGCTGGAAATGTGGTCCTGGCCGAGGCTGTCTATAGGCAATGGCTCCAGACGAGTTCCCTGAAGAGTGACCACTGGTGGAGGTCACGATGCTGGAGGACTTGGACTTGTAGGAGGATGAGTGGTGACTGGTGTTGACTGTCAGGAAGAGGAAACATGGCTATGTGTTAAGTCAAATCACCAAGGCTCAAAGTCCGCTATGGGATGGTACTCCAATAAAGCAAAACGACAAAAGGACATCTTCAAGTTTGTGTAGTGTCTTAAAGATACTCTTTTTTCTTGTTTTTGTTTTTTGGCAAAGCAATTGGGGTTAAGTGACTTGCCCAGGGTCACAAAGCTAGTAAGTGTCAAGTATCTGAGACTGTATTTGAACTCAGGTCCTCCTGACTCCAGGGCCGGCGCTCTATGTGCCACCTAGCTGCCCCTGTTAAAGATACTCTTAAAAGTTTCCAATCACACATAGTCTTATCCCCTCAATGGCAGAGTTACTACCATTCTGTCTTATTTGAATTCCAACCTCTGTTCCACTTTGGGGTAGAATCAGGCACTGAATGCAAATGAGGTAACATCAATGGAGGTCAAAGGACAAATTATTTCCTATTTATCCTATATAAAGCTTGTTGCATAGAAATGAAAAGGAAAAGGAAAAGAGCATGGTCTGGGAGAAGAGACCATAGCTATCACAACAGCTGACATTTGGGGCCCAGGGATAGGCTGCATGTCTACAACCTTTAGCTAGGACCAACCAAGCTCAGTTTGAAAAAGCATCAAGTTAGCTGGGGTGGATCTAATTTTTTTTTGACTACAGAAACTCCTGAAGATGATCTACTAAATTGTAGCCATGATTCATCTTAGTAGAGGAGGTACTCATACAATGAAAGGGCAGATTCTTGAAGTTAGGAAGGTTTGTGAAGCGCTTCAGATATACAAGGCAGACAGGCATGAGAGGTATTATCCTCGTTTGGTAGATGAGGTTACTGAGGCCCAGGGACAAGTCCATGGTCACAGAGCTAGGAAGTGAGGTTTAAACCAAGTCTAGTACTCTCTACTACACCACACACCTTCACACAACATCATCTAATGAAAAGGCCAGACAGTTTTAATATGGTTCTGCCATTTACTAACTGCACTCTTTTTCAAGTTCACCTCACCTCTTGGCTACTAAGTTTCTAAGTTCCAAACTGAGGTTAAAAAAAAAAAATATCTCCCATTCAAGTCATCTCAAAGGGACACCGTAGTATGGAATAACAGAAGTTAAAGTGTGTTGAAATTTTTAAAGTGCTACGTAAAGGCAAAGTTTGATACTGCTATCAAAGAGACACTCTGACGGAGTGTCTGGCACGTGAGGAGGCATCCGACAGGGTCTTATAAGATGGACAAGGAGACCAGTCAAAAGAAGTAAGTAGACAAGGCTGGAAAGAGCAGCCAGGCATTGAAGATGCAGGAGGCAACAGCTCAAGCTGAATAAGTAAGGAGGCTAACAGGCAGAAATGGTTATCCAGGCAGGTATGGTCTAGAATTCAGAAAGCCAGAGAATAATCAAGAATGACACTGGTAGGCAGGGGGCATGTCAGGAAGCTTTCTTCTTAGGGCAGAAAGCCCTAAGAAGCTTTCTCTCTGCTTCAGATGTGCAGGTCATGGATTTGAAATGCATTTGAAATCAGGAGTCGAATTTGAGACATTAAAAATGCAGCTAGTTCACAGCTGAGGAAGGGATGCCAGAAAGCTGGATGGTTCTTGTGTCATAGTTCTTTAGGATGGACCTAGCATAATGACTTTCAAATAAAAGGAACTTAACTGATATTTAATTTCTTGAATACTCCATGTTTAATAAATACTTGATTGACTGCTGGGCAGAATCCCAAAGAACCCCTACCAAATGTACCCAGAAGGACATGGCAGGCTGATTGTCTGTTGTACAGGTGTTTTTCTGTCATGTATGACTCTTCATGACCCCACTGGCCTTTTCTTGGCAAAGATACTGAAGAGGTATGTCATTTTCTTCTCTAGATCACTTTACAGATGAGCAACTGAGGCAAATGGGGTTAAGTGACTTGCCCAGGGACACACAGCTAATAAGTATCTGAGATAAGATTTGAACTGTGGAAGATGAGTCTTCCTGACTCTAGGCCCTACACTCTACCCACTGTGCCATCTAGCTGCCCCTAAAGCTGCCCTCCTTTCATCTAAAAGAAAATTCCAACAAACCAGAATTTTCTCCTTTCCTAGTCTTCTATGGTCATCAGTAGAAGGAATGAACTAACAACTAGGAAAATACTAGATGTGGAAAGTTCCAGTCACCCTCTCCATTCCCTAGTTTACTAGTATGTGGTCAGAAGGAGAGATAGCTGAGCTAGTGAAGGACTATGAAGAAATAAGCTAACATATTTTTATAACTATTGCATTCTTTGTTATATTGGAATGATAAATTATATATATAAATGATATACTATAAATAAATTACCGTATGGGCATGATACAGTGGCTAGAGAACTGCTCTTAGGGCCAGGAGTAGCTAGGTTTAAATTCTGCCTCTTCCACATTCTGGGTAATTCACTTAACCTCTTTGTGGCCCTGGCTTCTCTCTAAGACTGTGAAATGTCAGAAAAGGTGGTGACCTGCAGGTCTAGAGGTTCTTCACTGGGAGCTCCTTATTCCAATGAAACCACAGGTCTCGTTTAAAAAAACCCCCACAAAAGTTACAAGGAGGGATGCCCCTTTCCTAAGGAGAAGTGAGGCTAAAAACAGAGCTGACAAGACTCTCAGGCACTGAGCGGTGAAAGGACGGGCAGGCCTCCGTACCAGGTGAACCTGCTTAGGTGGCACAAAGAAGATAGCACCCAAATGAACAAAGGTGGTTGTCCCAGGTTTTCTGTGAGGAGAAAAAAAATAATCTAAGATGGAGTGAATTATGAGAACAAATTTTAAAAGACCTAATTTGGTCTGAGAATGAGGTTGAGGGAGAGTAGGCAAAAGTGAATTTAATACAAATCTGAAGACAGCCAAGTGGGGGGATTATCTCATTTCATTTGCATTTGTTTATTTTGGATCTGGATCTGTTGTTTCTTTTGATTTGTAATTTGTTTCACCTAATAATGACATTTTCAGATCATAAAGATATCTTACTTTTTTTAACCTTCATTAGGAAGATACTTATTTCCACGATTTCTCCACTTTGCAAGCCTTGTTAAACTTACGTGTCACCATCTAGTGGCTACGAAAAATATTGGGAGAGTGAGGACAAAACAAAAGAATGAAAACCCTTCCTTGTTCCAACCCTAACCGTGGGCTGCAGCTGGGGTATAGAGTCAGGTGGAAGCAGAGTTAAAGGAAACTGGCCCCTGGGAGTTGTACCCAGCAGGGTTCAGCACAGAGCTTTCTTTACACAAAGTGGGTGCTCAAAAGCTCTTTGTTGAATTGCAATACACTGAACAAAATTACAGGCAGTAAATATTAGAGCCAATAAGCAAACCAAACCAAACCTCAAGTATGTGAAGAGCCACCTTCAGAGCAAAGATTTTCCAAAAGTTTGGCTTCATGAGATATGTGAATTCAGAACTGCTACCTTACAATAACGGTTTGTCTCCATTAATAAAGTATCTCTAGGTTAGGGGTTCCTAAATTCAGATCCAAGTATAGATTTCAGGGGGTTCAGGAGCTTGGATGGAGAAAAATGACATCATTATTTTTACTAATCTTTGGATTATTTTAAAACATTATATATTTTATTCTATGCATTTATAAACATTGTTCTCAGAAGGCAGCCATAGGCTTCCACCTGACAAAGAGGTCCAAGACACAAAAAAGAGTAAGAACCTCTGTTCTAGATCCTCTGAAAATATCTTTACTAGAACCCTGCCAAGCTGAATGCCCTGGGATGGCAAAAAGGCTGAAGAATTAGGAGGACTTTTCATCTATAACTCCATGAGTTCCCTCCATTAACTGAAAGTTGCTCTCCACAAGTAACGCCCAGAAGAGGTAAAAATCGAGGAGTTACCAATTCAGAGTTTATGTGAAAAAGATTACAGATGAAAAATTAAAAGCCATTAAAGTCACCTGAAAAGGTGATACAGTGAGCTTCCACCTTGGAAGCTTTCCTGACCACATTTAAAAAAACTGAAAAGTGGGGGTGTCAAGAAGGTAAATGACATGAAATTTCTATTTTTACAAAAGTTTTGATTTCATTAGTTTTAATATGACAGTCATTGTTATAGTAGTTTTCTTCCCAGTGAACCTTGTAAAAAGAGAAAAAATGTAAAGCAAACTAATACATGGATCAAATCTGACAGCATTTGCCACAGTCTACAACTATTATTTCGTTAATCTCTTTAAGGAGGTTCATAAGGTTTGTATTTTAAGTAAAAGCAAACTGGCAGACATGTAGAAAGAACTGTTGGCCAAAAGGAGGAGACAATTCTCTCTCTTCTTTTTTTTTTTTAAGTGAGGCAGTTGAGGTTAAGTGACTTGCCCAAGGTTACACAGCTATTAGTATCAGGTGTCTGAGGCCAGAATTGAACTCAGGTCCTCCTGACTCCAAGGCCGGAGTGCACCACCTAGCTGCCTCTAGAAAGAGACAATTCTGGGGCAGCTAGGTGGTGCAGTGGATACAGCACTGGCCCTGGATTTAGGAGGACCTACGTTCAAATCCAGCCTCAGACACGTAACACTTACTAGCTGTGTGGCTCTGGGCAAGTCACTTAACCCCAACTGCCTCGAGAAAAAAAAAAAAGAAAGAAAGAGACAATTCTTAAACTGTATTGAAGGAAACAGAATTTAGAAGACTTTGATCAGGTCCAGATTGCTTGGCATAGAATTGACTGAGAGGTTTGACAACTGAGTGGATAGAAGGTGCTAAGGTGGATAATAAAGATCAAGTTTTTGATTTTAGGTGGATGGGAGCAAGTTTGTTACCAATTTTCCAGGAATATTAAATTAAAAGGCAAGGATAGGGAGTCTTCTATGGCCTTACCAGTCAAGAATGCTGATTGGCTGCGACTGAACAGAGAGAGTAGCATGACATTAAAGATCCATAGTTCACAAAGAGCGGGGAGTAGATAAGGGAGACTGGAGCCGTGCAATCATACTAGGATCCTTGATCCCAGATTTAGAGCTGGAAGGGATTTTAGAAGGTATCCAAATCTAACTGCCTTGTCGTACAAAGGAGGAGATGAAGGCCCGGGGAGACAAAGTAGTTTGTGCAAGGTCACACAAACAGTTAAATAACAGAGTCAAACCCTGAACAAAAGTTCCTTTAACTCCAGCGTGCTGCTGTTTTCTCCAGTACCCCATATTACATGTCTACCTTTCTTTGGTTCAAACAGGAAGGAGCTACCACTTGTGAATGTTAACTATCTAAGTCCCACGTTCCCAGAATGACATGATAAGGCTAAGGAGGGAATCTTCAGGCTACCTGAGTCACTTCATTCTGAATCAGACCCCTGCCTGAAAGGTCATTTCCTGAGCAAACCAGTTAAGTGACCTTTATGGGAGTTAAAGAGAAAATGGTTACTTCAGTGAACGGGCAAAGACTCTGAATCACAAAGCTTCACAGCTGTCGGTCCTAGTCAATATAGGACCAACACATCCCCCCTGCCTATAGACAGGCTAGAGCATCTGTCTTGGGTCTTAAGATTATAGATGAGGTAAGGAGCTAATTAATTTAAAGAGTCCACAGAGGGAAAAGATAAAGTCTTCATGGGAAAGATGGGAAAAGCCTTATATGAAGTGAGTGTGACAGAGATTTTCACTGAGTCAAGGGCCAGAGAAGCAGTACGGTGTGGTGGATAGGAGGCTGGGCTTCAAAGCCCATCTCGTCCTCTCCTAAGTGCTGTGCTGAGTAACTGCTTTTCTGTCCCTATTACTTTCATCTGCTAAATTATAGAATGGTTGGTGGAGGGAATGGGGCACAGGTTTTAGTACCAATTAGAAGCTAGAAGAACACAGTGCCACAAAACCAAAGAAGGTGAACACAATGAGAACCCAGAGGATTCTTTTATAGAAGTTTTCTGTAAGAATCTTCTCAATAAGAAGCCTTCAAAGATCCAGGATTGGCCAGAAAGAAGTAGCTTTATTGAACAAGGTTTGAGAGGAATAGTAAGTTACTGTCAGACCTTTACAAGTGAGTGACTGACCAACAGAAATATAGGCCAAGGTTACTGGAAATTATTCACAAACTACCTTGTGAAGCTCATCTACAAAATGGTAAGAACACATGATATTTTCTGCTCGTCTTGAATAACAACGCTAGTAACAAATGACAAAACAGGAGTACCAGACTCCACTTCATAACTGGAGAAACTTTCCATAGGATCAAAACAACATGCTTCTTTCCTAAATCCCTTTAACAAGTGGAGAAAAACCCCAATATCCTTAGAGCAGTGGGCTATGCCACAAGGCATCCAAAGGCATTGGCACTAACCTTTCTAGATGCTCCCATAGTAGCACAATCTTTTCATCTAGGATTTCCTACTTATAGACTGAGATAAAAATCGCTTACTAGAAGTTAATGCAAAGGGTGAGAAAATGCAGTGTGTGTGCACACATATGCACATACAACCATACCACCACCGATGACTCAAGTGTTGTGAACAATGGAAAGTTTTTCCGTGACCATGAAGAACAGATTAATCTTACTTGTTTGATTATCTCCCTGTTAGAACGCATTACTTTTTGATACCCATTTCTGCATTTCCAGAACCTATGCCTCAATCTTAGTAATTTTTATTGAAGTTTTAGAATGCCACCATGAGGTGACGATAGTGCTTGGTTTCAGGATTCAGAGCTGTACCTGCCCAATCTTTGGAACGCTTGTTTGGTAATGTTTGGCCTTCAGTTTGGTGTCTGTTTTCCCATCCAATGACTTGTTTCAAAAGACTTAAAATACTCTGACTACCATGTCATTCCAGACCAGTAGAAACTGAGCAACATGTGTCTTCCACGCTTGCCAATTCATAGGTGACATATACAAGATAAACTATGACTCAATCCTTGCAATTTTAGCCTATGTCTATGTGGGACAAGCTACTTATGAGGTAGCCATAGGATTTTTTGGATCTTGAGTATCTATAATAACCTCAGCAACCAATTTGTTCCTTCTCTTGTAAAGCGGTCCTCCCCCCATGAAGGACCATCTTCCTATTCCAATTCTGTATCCTTGAAGACTTTTTATTTGAACTATTTAGAAATTCTCAACTCATTTAACTGAAAATTGACGGAATCTTCTCCCCCATAACAAAGCACTCTTCCCCGTTCTGTTCTTCAGATCCCCTCCTCCCCGCCCCTGATACTTTTTTTTAAACTGTGAGTGGGACATGCTACTCTCATCTGCCATTTCTCCTTTATTCCATTTGCCATGGCAGACGACGAGGGACACTGTGGGCTTTCTTTTTCCTCTGTACCTGTATCTATTGTCCTTGCTATTCTCTCAGGTCCTTCTTCTTCTCCTATTCTTATGGTCCCACTCCCACTTCAAGCAGCCACAAAAACGCCAGTAAGTATAATTCAGTACTTCAACAGACCTGTGATCTCTCTGTGTGGATACTCCCTCCAGTGGCATAAGGTGCAACCCACTCACATCTTTGCCTTCTCATCCTCTGACTACTTGTGTTCTCCAATGAATCCTCCATGCAACATGCTGAGACTTTTACTTTCCTCTAGATCTCAACTTTATGTGTGTACCTATACTATATAGGCTATTTCTTGCTCTTGCTACATTAACCCATGAAAAAAATATTAGGTTTGAACACAGATCAAGGAAACAAGTTCTAGTAGCTAATATTCAGCAGGATCTTATCTTTTTCTTCTGTAGATTCTTTATACTCGTTGGTAACTTACTTCTGATTAGTAGAAGTTACAACCTCCTTGAGCCTCTGTTTGTTCATCTATAAAATGGGGGTAATATACTTATACAATATATTTATCTCACATGATTCTTTTGAGGATTTAATTTGATTTCCCTTTTCTTTTTCTTTTTTTTTTTTTGTGTGAGGCAATTGGGGTGAAGTGACTTACCCAGAGTCACACAGCTAGTGAGTGTCATGTATCTGAGGCCTAATTTGATTTTCTACACTGGCATTTGTAGATCTCTTATCTTTTTCCAGAGTAAGCTTTAAAGCTGTTAATTAATAGATGGTCCCTTGTCCTAAATTTCTATCATACTACTCGCAATTTTACCATTGAAGAGATTCACTTGGGCAAATAAGCAAACCAAGCCTCTAACCAACTAAATGCTCACATATATATCAGCATTTTAGTTTGTTGCTTATTGGCATCATCTATCTGCACCTTAAACAAACCAAAAAACCTCCAAATAAACTGTCAGGAGCACTGGTCAGGACCAATCCAAGCCTTTCAGTTTTTTATATAAAGCAAGAAACACGAACCCTTCTTGAGTAGTTTTATACCTGTCTGCCAGTTTTGCTTAAATTAAACTGGGCATTTTCTTCATGCAATCACTGTGCTAAGTACTCCACCCTCTGGGCTGCTATTTGGAAGTGGATAGACCTGATGAAAAAGAAGGGAACTCTGAGGGGAGTGCTCTCTGGGTGGAGGCTTCTGTGGCTTCAGCTGCAGGAACATTTTCATGTTTTCACGTTTCATTTCACCTTCTCATGGTTTCAGCTGCAAGTTGCACACTTTCCCTGTGACTGGCCTTTTTGCTCATGCCTCTCAGATTCAAAGCTATGAATTTCTATGCCTTTTAATATAAAATATCAAAAGAGCTAAACAGACTTCTAATAAAGACTAAATTTAAACACTACTTGAGAGCAATGGAAAACCCCAAATAACAACCAAGTGATGACTGTATTTACATTTTTTTTTCAATTTTTCTAAGTTTTTCTTTGTGCCCCCTCTCATATTCAGACTGATGGAATGCTAACCTTGATAATTCAACTTGAGCCTTAATTTGGAATTAGTCTCCCTCAGCCACTTCTGCTTGACTCTCCAAAATTCGAGCTTTCTTCTCCCTAGTGACAAGAACCAGATTGTTTCTAAACCAATGAAATGAAAGGAGTCAGTTGAGATTTCTTCCTGTCTCTCTAGCTTCTTGTTAGGAGAGTTTCCTTTTCTCTTCCAGAGGACGTGAGATCACGTCTCTGCCTGTGTAGCTTAAAAACCCCAAGTCTGTCTTCCATCAACTCAAAGCAGGATGTTCTATATCCTTTACTTGGGGCTGAAGCAGAGAATGGGTTAGGGCAGCCTCCGTATCTCCTCTTTTTCATGTGGACCATCTGATTTAATTTTGTATCTAATTATTTGTTAAATAAATAGCCTTTTAAGCTGATTTCAGTTAGTAACTGCCTTCTTGGAGAAATTATTTCAGATAAAGAATTTACAGATGCCATCTTTAAAGCTGTCTAAATGAGAGTTATGGCAATAGTTCTCTTGTCCCTGGTCAAGAGTAAGCTAAAGATTGCATAGGAGGAGTTCCCCCCACCAGAAAAAGAGGGGGGGGCAGCTAGGTGGTGCAGTGGATAGAGCACTGGCCCTGGAGTAGGAGGACCTGAGTTCAAATCCAGCCTCAGACACATAACACTTACTAGCTGTGGGACCCTAAGCTAGTCACTTAACCCCATTGCCTCGACAAAAAAAAAAAAAAAAAAAAGGAGGTCCCTATGTGATTAAGGAATAAACAGAAAAGAAAGTGATTTCATCATAAGTATGGAGTTACTTATATAACTACTTAAATATCAAAAAAAAATTTTAAATGGTTCCTGTAAATATGTCAGGTAAGATAAAGGGAACATTTTATTGGAAGGACATCAGAAAAGAGATGGAGAAGATGTTAAACCTAAGGTTGATAAGATTTCTCCCCAAATCAGGTTTAATTAGCATATGAATAGATTGTAGACATCGGAATATCATAACCCAAACCTAATGCTTTTTTTTAATGCCTTAAATAAATGTTGCCCTAACTTACTACCCATGCAATCTTCTGCGAGCCATTTAGCTTCTCTGGGTCCCAGGTTCCTCACCTATAAAATGGGAGGATTAGACTAGATTCCCTCTAAGGTTCCTTCCAGCTCTAGATGTACAGCCCCAAGATGTGCTGGGACTTGGGGGAAAAAAAGCATATTTTTTGTAAAATCACCTTAGATGACAAAGCAAAAGCCAAAATTCTTGTCACTATCTGATACCAGAGAAATTGATTACTGCCTTACCCTTTGTGCTGAGCTAAACGTCAGCCCCATTCTAAAGCCTAGATAAGGGATTTTAAAACAGGCTATGGATGTGTCATAGTTTAGAGTTATGACCACGCAGTTATATCTAACTAGAGTGTGGAAAAACACACAGCCTTACGTTAGTCACTCAGCATGCGCACAGAGGACACTGCACACAGTGGGTGGTCAATCAAGGCGGTTGATAATAAGTGCTATCTGTAAGTCCAGAATGCTACAATTTGAGAGAAGGACAAGAGCTCAGAAGCCAGCCAGGTTCAGTAAATCTCAGTATAGGCCAATTTGTATTTCTCCTTCACAGGACCCCATATTTGGGGCTGGAAGGGACCTCAGAGGTTATCTGGTTTAATCCCTCCTTTTGATGTTAAATAACTTGCCAACCATCAATATAAGGCAGGAAGTGGCAGAGCCGGGATTGAACCCAGATGCTCTGCCTCCAAATCTACCACTTTTTCTATCATAGCATACTTCAAGTACAAAATGACCATCCGTTCCTTCTGGGATAAAAAATGGAAGCCATCAGCAAGCTCAGGTAGCTGAGTCTGGTTGTTTAGGAGAGGCAGCATATCATGTGGACAACGTGCAGAAGTGCACTCTCTCAAAAATGAGATTGGTCCATTGTAGACTTTGGAAATCAATGGGCTAGGAAAAACAAACAAACAAACAAACAACAACCACCACCCTAGAACTTCAACCGCTAATGAATATTTCTCTACATATCTATCTCTTGGAGTGATGGTAACTGAATCATTTGAGATCAAACGGATTCCAGAGTCTTCCACAACAGTATGTTTCAAAGTCAATCCTAACAGAAAATTCTTTATGATTCAGTTACTTTTCATGTCTAAATAAAAGCCTTCCCGTAATTTATAACCTCTTCCTACTAATTATCCTTTGAGCCTCACTTTCCCCATCTGTAAAACAATGGGGTAGAATATAAGTAATTGATCTCTGTGGTTGCTTCCAATGAAGACACATGAAGATCAACTGGTCATTATTCTCCTTACAACAATCAACCTTGGAAATTATATACTGAAGGGGGAGCAGCAGATAATTCTAAGATCCCACCCAGCTCTAAAACTTGATGTGTCTAGCTATCTGCCTACTTGTTTCTTTGAGGTAAACTGAAAGGAATACTGGCTTCCTTTGAGTACCTGACTTAGCTTTACTTTCCCCAGGCACTTTTTTTTTCTATTTCGACACAGTGGAGTCCCTATTTACCTTCACGTCATGATAAAAAACCTCCCTAAAACAGAAGCGTGAAAACAAGAGGCAATCTTTGTTGTGACCCTTTCCTTCCAAAGCAGGTTTAAAGTAGGAAAGCATCTGGCTCTATTTTGCCTTCACTTACCTGGGCCTTGAAGATCTTGTTTCGCTGTCTTTAAGCTACAAACACCCCTAAGCAGTCTCATGTTCCCTTTGGAAACCCACTGCATGAGATCTGGTGCTTACTTGTGAAGAACACTGCTTGGTGATGGAAATATTCAGCTACTCCCACCCTCACCATTGTATCCCACTGTACTGAGTTACTCTTGTTTTGCATTAATTAGTGTAGTCAAACCTCACTAATTTGGAATAAATAGAAGGAAGAAGAGTCTGAAATAGTGGTCTGAATTATAAAAGTATTTTTAGAAACCTACAGTTTTAACTTCATATAGCAAGTTTTCCTAAGATAGAATTCCAACTTGCCTATTTTGCTGAATAGATAAGAATTATGGGTAATATGCATATTAATTATCTATAAAGCCATGCTATCAACATTTCCTGGTGTATGAAAAGTTTATCATTAGTAAGTTAAACAATGTCTTTATAATTCTGCTGATGCCTCTTAATTTCCTTAGCAAACCCTTTTCACAGATGGCTCAAGAGTACGCTTCAGTTGAAGTTCCTAGGTAGCATAAGTTTCAAATTCGTGGGTTCCAAATGAATGAGGTCTGACTGACTCATCAAATGAGTCCGAAGTCTTGGGTGTTCCACGAGTACTTTTCTGTACTCTCTCTGCCTCGCGATTCTCTCTCTCCAGCCACACTTTGCCCTCTTCCCCATTTCCCATTTTGGTCATCTAGCTGAAGAGAGAACTGAAGCTACCCCAGACTTCACATACAGTCTGTAACCTTCAGGGAGATTTCCTGGCCTGCCCCACATTACCTGGTACTAGGCTCTCACACTCCACCAACACTTCGCTGGCCTGGGTTTTCAGGGGTGGCACAATAATAGTTCGAGGATTCCCGCTGCAGTGGCTCTCCAGCGCCCCCTTGGGGTCATAGCTGTTTGCATTGCTGTGGCCTGCTCGATGCTGCATGGTGTAGGGGCTGTTGTTGCTGGAGGAATCAGAGTAAGGAGAGTCATGAACCGTGACACAGCTGATGACATTTTTTCTTTGTTTGGAGAGAGTGCTGAAAACACAAGGAGGAAAAGAATAGGTGCCATGAGAAAGGCTGCAAAATAAAAAATTCTATCATCAATGATTATGAAGCTCCTCCTGGATGGAAGTGTAGGGGAGGCAGAATACAAATTACGGAGACATACTTCCTACCCTCAGAGAATGTGGAACTTAATGGGGGAGACTGTATGCAGAAACACTTAGGATTAAAAAAAAATCTTTACAGGCTAGAACAATGGATCAAATTAGTAAGATGAAAGTTAATAGTAATATGTAAAATTTTATACTTGGGTCCAAAAAAATCAACTCCATACAAGATAGGGGGAGGTGTGGCTAAATAACATTTATAGGAAAAAGATCTGGGGGTTTTAGTGGACTGCAAGCTCAATGTGAATCAACAATGGGATGACAGGCAGCCAAAAAAGCTAAAGTGACTTGCTCAGGGTCACCAAGCCAGGATGTGTCAAGGCAGGACTCAAACCAAGCGTCCATGATGGAGGCAGCTCTCTGCTCTACGCTGGGCTGCTTCACATGAAAGAGGTTATGGAGCAAATAATCAGCAAGACCTGCTGCAGGCAGAGTGAGTGCCCAGAGCTAGGAGAGAAGGTTTGGAAAGAGAGGAATGAAAAGTGATGCTAGATTTAGGAACTTAAGCATAAGAGAGGATGATGGGTTGAGGCTTCAGCTGTAAGAACACTTGACATTTTGCCATTGAGGGCAATGGGGAATTTGGCAAGAGATTCAGGATAAAAATGGACATAAAAGTACATCTCAGCTTTATGCATCTCATGGTATACCTTGGTGCCTACTAGAAATCATGCCATGTTTTCAAATGGCCGTTTATGTATATGCAGAGTGCCCAAAGGAGGGTGGTAAATCTAGGCCTTACAAGGATTTAGGGTTAGAGGAGAGGGTGGGGATCTTCCCTGCATGTAAGCAATGAGTAGGGAGTGGAGCTTCCCCCACTAGACGCTCTGCTTGGATAGGCAGGCTATGATGGGAAAAAGGGAAAGGTGAAACTGAAGATGGCATAGGCTGAGCCCAGCATAGGAGCCCTATCTCCCCAATGCTCATCCACAGTACATTTCTCTGGAAAGTAACTTCTGAAATGAAAAACCATCAAGTTTCAAGGGCTTCCAGCAAACAGGGCTGATTCTGTGTTGACCACTGCAAGAGAAGGGTGAGACATGTGATTCTGTGGTTCCTCTGTGCACACAGGCATACCTGGCGTGTCCCCTCCCCTGTACTTTTGTTTCCACAATCCTGGCAATTGAATTGTGGGAGTAGGAAGGCAGTAACTGTAGCCAAAACCCCCTCTCCATTCTGAGGCTACCTGTAGGTAGCAGAAAAAACAAGGGAGACTCAGAACCTCTGGGCTTGTGTTTTTAGAATAGCCCTTATACTGTGGTTGCAGAGCCGGCTGATGGTTTTAACAAGAGGGAAAGCAGAAAACCTGGCGAGGTTTCTTCATGGCAGAGCAGCAAGGCTCCAGCATTGGACAGAATCTTGTATTCCTGGGCAGCTTTCTTGGATCTGTGTTCCCTGCAAAATTCTTGTATATAAAATTAAGCTGAAGGCTGCCTCCTCCAGCAAGGAAACAAAAGGGATTTTAAACTAGGATGGCTTCTGGGCCACAAGGTCAGTGACAACTAGGTCCTGGACAATACCTTCTGAGCTATCTGTTGGGTACTTGTGTCAGTGGAAGAACATGTCCATCAAAGGCTGGAGGACCCCGACAAGGCCACAAAGTCCTCTGATAATTACCGAAGCAAACACAAGCACACTGATTCACACTGAAATGAAACAAAATAAAAATGCATTCTGCTTGATAGGCACAATGTTGTATAAGTGATCTTTCTTGAAGAGTCATACATAAAACTGTGTGTGCGTGTGCATGTGTGTGTGTGTGCACGCGTATGTATGGAGGGGTATTATTCACATTTACAGAGTTCACAGTTGGGTTCCTTAAAAATATTTGTAGCGCATTTAAAACATGATTACACATAATCATTCATAGGATTGCAGCTCCAGAGCTGGAAGGCCCCCCACAGGCCATCCAGTCCAATCCTTCATTTTACACATGAGTAAATTGAGACCCAGGGAGCTTAAGGGACTTGCTCAAAGTCATACAGAGTAGTATCAGAGATGGGATTTGAACCCACATTCTCTGACCCCAGGGTCAGTGCTCTCTCTTTCATACCATGCTAACTTTTGAGGAACATATCACCGGCAGACAGAGAGAAAATGTTGACTTTTTTTTGTAGTTTTGATTACTATAGTAAAATATGTACACATTGCAGGCAAATCCCAAAATGGGACACAGTGATTGTACAGACAAATTGACCTCAAATGGCATTCAAATTGGGCATATCTAGCATCACCCACCTGAATTTGTAAATTACAGGGAGGCAGACCTCAACTCAATATAAAGGAAAACTTTCTGTCTATCCAACAGTGGAATAAAAGTGAGGTTCCACATCACTCTAAGTATTCAAGCAGAGGGTGAGTGCCTTTCTAACTTTCCTATTTCTGACAAAGGCCTTTCCTCCCGGTCACCCAGGTTCATAACCTTAGAGTCATTCTTGATTCTTCACTCTTCCCTTGACTCCCATGCTCAAACAGCTCCCAAACCTTGATAACATTTCCCAACTCCGTCCTCTTCTCTCTACTCTTTCAGCCTAATTCAGGTTTTCATTCACCTCTTACCTGGATTACTGCAAAATTTTCCTAATTAGCATCTGTTTCCAGCCTCTTTCTTCTCAAACCCATCCTCCACACATGGCTGCCCAAGTGGTACTTGTAAAGCACAGTTCTGACCATGCACTCCTCTGGTCAAGTCACTTCAGTGGATCCCTAATGCCTTCAGATAAAATGCAAACCGCTGTTTGGGATGTAAAACTCTTGACAATATGGCTTCAATTTATCTTCCAGACTGATTTCCCATCAGTCCCCCTCACATGCTCTCTATTCTCATCAAACTGGCCAGTTTCAATGCTCTATCTAGGATATGCCATCTTTGGCCTCAGTGACTGTGTGGACCATGTCCTACTTGGCTGGAACGCTCTCCCTTCTCGTGACCACCTCTTGAAATATTTGAGATTCTTTCGAAGCTCAGCTCAAGTATCACCTCCTATATTGGGCCTTTTTCTGATTAGCAACTCTCCCCTCCCTGAAATGCCTTTGTGTCTATTTTGAATTTACTTAACTGTGAACATATTCCGTTTCCCCAATAGAATTAAGTCCCTGGAGGCTAGAAAATTGTTTTTCTTTCTTTGTATCCCTTGCACCCAGTACGATACCTAGTACATAGTGGATGGAATAAAAATGCTTACTGAATATGAATTTGAAAACAGAAGAGCTGATTTCTACATGGGGTGAGAGAATGGACTAAATAAAGTCACTTTCAATGCTAAGAATTTTTTATAAGAAATGTTTTGCATGAGGTCTAGGATAGATTAAAATAAAATCATGTTGTTGTTACAACCTGTTAAAGAATATACCCAATAAGCTCTTCAAACACCTGAAATTCCCTTTCTCTCTGTTTGAAGTAGAAGTGTCCCTCAACCCAAAGGCTGCTTGCCTACAGTGAAGGTAACATTTTTAGTCTCTTAAGGCTATGAAATATGGCATACCACAGTCTCTGAGAAATTAAAGTGGCAGGTCACCCATAGGCAGAGAGAGCAGAGGAGAGTAGGGTGCAGCATATTACCAATGAGAAGCTACAGAAATGCCTTAAAGGTTATCAGATGTATGACTTTAAAATGAGGTGGTCTAGTGGTCCAGAACAAGAGTGAAAGATACCACTTGATGGATATCCTGAGTGCTATACTGGTATCTACATAAAATCAAGACATCAAGAGCCAGCCTCCAGGATGTTAGGTGGAACCCCTTGCAGAGGACTTATGAGGGGACAAACCAGAGTCACACATGGGTGGGTGTTGAGTTACCCTGCTGGAAGAAGTACCTACACCAATGAGACCACAGATTCAGAAAAGAACCAAAGTACGAGTTAACTAAATTCAGTGAGGCAAATTGGAATTTACCTGATTGAGTATCTATATATTACATATATTCCTTTATATATGTGTAAAGTATGTTTATATTATGCTTTGACTTAATTTGAGTATTTAGAATACTCAACCATAAGTATATTATACATTTTTTCAGATTTGCATGAAACATGTAAATATTCAGAGCTTGGGAAAAGTCTCAATGACTCAGTTTCCTAGCTTTATTTTCAGTCCATTTTAAATCCAAGAAATTCCTACTTATACTTTACTTGCATATAAAATATAAGTCAAATATGAAGATATTAAAGAACTGATTTTTTAAAGCACATAAATATTTGAGACTACAGCTGAGAGTTCATTAGACTTACATATGTTGACATTTATTGGGATTCACTCTACCACTGTAACTAATTATTGTTGATGGTTTATCAATTCCATTATGAGTTAGTTTAATAAAAGTAAGACAGAGATAGGGAGAGGGTAACAGAGAGGTTTGTTTAAATGGCCTTGATATCACACCACTCCTGAATATAGAAAATATAGCTGCTACAGTTCTCTGATTGCATTATGTTGTCATGGCAATGGATGATTTCTGCATGATAAAAAGGAAATGGATAGCAAACAGTAAAGAAATCAGACTCTGTGTTGGAAATAACTCCAATAGGAACAAACACATCAAATAGAAAAAGCAGCTCATTCAAACTATGAAGGTGGCCTGGCCCCTTATAAATCCCAACTCCTCATGTCCCAAGCCTTTTGTAAATCCTACATCTTTCTCTCTCTATCTTTGTCTACCTCAATACCCAGCAAGCACTCCAGTTCATAATAGAAGTCCTTCTTCATATTGGGCCCCTTGCCCTTTTTGCTAATCACTATCCACCACTTCCTTCAAGCAACAGGCAAAAACTGGTTTAAGCTAAGAAACCTTCCCTGACTACCCTTACATTATTTTAATTATTCCCTGGCTTTACAGTTCATGACACATATGTACAATTTATACTGTACTATCCATCATTAGCTTGCATTATTTGTTTCTTGTATATTTTGTCTCTCAGAGCTAGAGTAGTCGTACAAGCTAAAAGAGCACTGTGCTTGAAATGTGAACGTCCAGGCTTCAGCTGAATTTCTTCAATTTACATTAACTAGGTGACTTCCAAGTCTCAGTTTCTTCACCTATAAAATGAACATGCATGTACTAATAATCCAGAGTCGAGCACAGTGCTATCCACTAAATACAACCTACTTCACGGGATTGCCATAGTAATATGGTAAAATAATGGAGGTGAAAGCAAAACTAAATGCTATCTAAATGAGAATTATTGTTATGATTTTAGTGTGGTACACATAGCTTAATAAATAATATACTGAATGAGCTTAAGATCTTCGTCCTGGTTCACGAGGAGGCAGAGTGAAGCGATAGGGGTCAGTAGCTTTGTGAATTATCCTATGTTGTAGGAACAAATGCTTCAGACAGGCACCCACACAGGGAAGTTGTATCCTTTCAGCTCTACTGCATGTTGTGGCAAAACTCACAGACCCAGAAATGAATGATCAGCTTTTGTCACTGACAGGGAAAACTGGAAGCTTCTATTTGAGACCAGTTTTAAAATTTTAACTTAGAAACAATGTACTCAAATCAACCTTTTATATACTGAGCTGAATATTTCCTAGTCAGTGCTTTTTTTCATAATCTCTAGCCAACCAAAGCAATATTTTAAATCCAGCTGCTTTCTAGGGAATAATAGAATTGTGGGATTAGAAAGAACTGGGAGGGGTCATCTAGTCTTGACTCCTCTGCCCTCTGTCAGGGTAACATCTAAGACACTACATGGAACAGTGTTTTCTAATCCTTCAGTTCATGACACATTCCTCTTCTACCCTCCCTTCTGGATCTCCCCTATCCAGGTCAATAAACCTCTTTTCCTGGTAACATAATTCTCTCTCTCTCTCTCTCTCTCACACTCACACACACACACACACACACACACACACACACACACACACATCATTTTCCTTCTACCATGGTAACTGCTCTTCCCCTCCCTCCTCCCCCTTTCCCCCAAATCATCCAACTTTCTGGTTAGAAATTGACAGGAGGGAACAAGGAAATCCAGGGCACTGCAGCCCATCAAAGATGTCTGTGTAACCTGCTAAAGTGTCATGACACATTGGCTGGGAAACAGTAATGTAGAGTAGCTCCTCTCCATAACGTGGTCTGACAGCTCTAACCAACTCATCATACACTCAACAAATTCCTAATAATGATAATACATCTGAGTCAGCCAAACAAAACTATCTTTTCCTGTGTGTCTGGATGAAAGATACATGCATGTTTTCTACTTCTAAAAACCTTGGGCACACATTGCTTCTTTTTGTTTTTGTTTTTGCTTTTTGCTAGGCAATTGGGGTTAAGTGACTTGCCCAGGATCACACAGCTAGTATCTGTTGTGTGTTGTGTGTCTGAGACCGGATTTGAGCTCAGGTCCTCTTGACTTCAAGTCTGGAGCTCTATCCACTGCGCCACCTAGCTGCCTCAACATATGGCTTCTTCAAACTAAGAAATAATGAACAGTTTGACCAATATTGTAGTGGCTATATAATAGCAAACATTAATTTATTCATTTAGCAAACATTTACTGAATTTCTACTGTGGGCATAGCCTTGTATTTTGTGCAAGGGGGCAGAGGTCTAAAAGAAATAGAAACACAATCTTCTTCCTCTCCAAGACGTTTATAATTGAGTTATAGGAATTAAAGAGGCCATATAGCTGTTTCAGTGTGGGAATTGGTTCCCCTGTTCGGCCTACTTTTGTTCCAAATGTCTGTTTATGTCCTATAGAGGAAGGTTTTGTTTAGCTCAAAGGATTGAGGTTGGCAGTCATTTGCTCTGTCTTCTACTCTGCCTTCATTAAAGTCACTTGCTTTTCTTTTATAATCAGTACAAAGTGAGAGGGGACTTGTTTTAGTTCAAACTATCTACTACTTTTGGACAGCCTTGTCTTGTGAAGATTCAGTTAATTATGAGAGAAAACTTTCCCTAGTCAAGTTTTTTTTTCTTACTTTAAAAACTTTGAAGGGAGAGCCAAAACAATGGTGCAAATTGAACAGATGACCTCCAAGGCCCCTTCTAGCTCTAAATCTCTGACTGAGGCTGCTCTGGGGGTGACAATGTTAGAGTAGAGAAGGGGGCATGGGAGACATCTTACATAGACACTATATTGGCTACAAGGGTGACGGAAAGTGAGGAGTCAAAGATGACGCCTTCGCTTAGGGCCTGGGAGACTAGGAGGATTGTGGCAGCCTCAACATTCGGAATAAGGAAGTCAGAAAGAAGCAGGGGCGGGGGGTTAAGGGGAAAGATAATCAGTTCAGATTTGTTGGATATTTTGAGTTTAAGATGTCTACAGTACACCCAGTTCAAGATGTCTGATAGGCTGTTGGAGATGTGAAATGGAAGGTTAGCAAAGAAGTAAGGGCTGGATAAAGACGATTATTGAATACATGGGGACGGATGAGAACGGCAGAGAGGAAGAAGAGAAGAGGGCCCAAGACAGAGCCCTGTAAGACAGTCACAGAGAGAGGATGGTGACCCGGATGCAGATCTGGCAAAGGAGACTGAGAAGGAGCTGTCAAGAGTAGGGTCACAAAAACCTATAGAATGCTGGGGGGGGGGGGGGGGGGGGGAGGTGGAGAGAAAGGGTGATTGACAACGTCAGATGCCAGAGAGAAGTCAAGGAGGATTAAGATTGAGAAAAGGCCATTAGATTTGGCAATTAAAAGATTATTAGTAACTTTAGAGACAGCAGTCTTGGTGGAATGTTGAGGTCAGCATCACATTATTAGGCGTGAAGGCAGGGAGTGGTGGGAGTGATCTAAGGCTGAGGCTTTGCAGGACAAGTTTGGTTATATAAGGGGGCAAGGGACTCCAGAGAAGAGGACAGTGTAGAGCTGAAGGCTGAGTGACACGGCAGCGTGAGAAAGTGGAAAAAAATCCCAAATTTAGGGTCAAAAGCACCTGGGCTCAAATGCTGGCTTTGCTACTTACTACCTGTATGACATTAAACAAATTACTTAACCTCTCTGGACCTCAGTTTTCTCATCCATACCATGAGGGTGTTGGACTAGATCAGATTTAAACTCTTCCTAATTTTAAACATCATCAAGTCCCTGTTGCAAGTATACCTGGAACATACAACCACACAAGTTGAGAGCTGGCACCAGGGGTTGGAATCCTAAAATGTGGGGAAAGACTGAGTGTTCCTTGTATAGCTTCAAAACGGCCCCCTCACTATCCTATACCAGATAGATATGATAGAATTAAACATAAAGAATTCTGTAAGCTTCCCCCAAGGGAGCTATCATCAAACTGTGGTTTCAAATTCTAATAGAGGTTACCTACGTCCTATTTGAATTATGAGCCTGGGGCTGGGTTTAGAAGACTAGGCTGTGCAGGGCTATGTCACTGGATATTGCAAGAATCTTTCCAGAAACAATCTTGCACAAAAAGGAGTGTATAGAGGTCAGAGGCATCCATTGATATCTTTTTGTTTTCTGAAGCCTTGTACTTGTCTGCAAGATCTGGCAGTGATGCAGAGGATGCCTGTGAAGACTATGTTCCTTGGGGTAAAGCCCAAATGGTGGACTGGCAAATCTTTCAGGGGTAGGGGCTCGGACTCTTCCTACTAATAACTCCTGAAATGAGAAGTCAAGTTACTAGGATGGGAACACAGACCAGGAAATAAGAAATGAGGTAACAAAGTTGCTTAGAATTAGATGACCAAGCAAAGTGAGTAACGTAGGTGAACATGAGAGGCGCATGATACTAGATACAGCACTAGACCTGGAAGTCAGGAAGACCTGAGTTCAAGACCCAACTCAGGCACTTGTTAAAACTATGTGAAATTGGGCAAGGCACTTAACCTCTTTGTGACTCAAGTTTCCTCCATTGTAAAACAAAGTGGTTGCATTCAGTGGCCTCTAAGGTCCCTTCCAGCTCTAAAATCACGATCCTATGGTCAGGCTAGCTAAGCCAAGGTCAGGAACAGCAGACATTAGAATTAGAAGCGGGAGAGACATACTGTAGTTAGAGTTCACCTGACTGTGTCCCCTCTTCCTTTTGTCTCTAGTCTGCAGGGTAATCCCTGTACATTTTGCTTACCTGTATCCTCCCAGAGTCCTGATACTAATGAGCATTATAGCTTCTATTTTATTTAAAGAAGCTATAGTGTCCCTAAGAATTCCTATTCAAACTCTTTTTGGCTTCTCTAATTCCCTATTTGTACCCAATCTGTCATGTTCTGTGTGAGTTTCCTTGTTTTTCCATAGGAATCTTCCTTCAATCAAAAGATGCTCACACCCACGATCACTGCACTGCAGTGACTTCTTACTTTTCTAATTAGCCACACAGGGCTTTATTTTGACCGATTTTTCAGTTTGTGGGGCACACATTTGTCCTGTCTTTCCAAGAAGGAATTTTTAACCACTCTTGGCATTATCTGAGTAATCTAGTCATTTTTAATCTATTCTTTTCATTCCCCCACAAGGCTACATGTTATTGCAGTGCCTTTTTCTATTATCGATTAACAGCATAATCATATTCTTTGACTTTTCTTCTCGTCAGAATGCTAAACTTAGTCTAGTTATGATCAGAATGACATAGTTGTTCACCCATGGACACCTCTTGAACTATTTCCTGTGCCTCACAAAGAATCAAGTATTGTATTTTCGCTTTCTTCATGGGTTCTAAAATTACTTTCCCAGAGAAGTATTATTTAAAAATCTTACCATATCTTACCTTTATAATGTGTTCTGCTAATTAATCTGTGGACAGCTAAAGTCCTCCATTGTTATGACCAGGGTGAATTCTGGAGCTTCTGCAACTTTATTTCTTTCCAGTGCATTCTTATTAGCCTGGCTAATATACAGAGTATCTCCAGCTTATGGCTTGCTCTGACTTCCTCTGGTCATTGTCCATAATCCCCATTAATTACGGGATTTCTATTTATAGACATTCTTCTTAGAAGTACTATATTTCATTGTTTATCTTTCCACAAAGTCTTTCAATTGCCAAATATACCAAGGTCCTTAGTTGTTGCTAAGCATTCCAACTTCAACTACATTCAACAAATATTTATTTGCAAGATTCTGGAAATACAAAAATTTAAAATAAAAAACAAACAACACAGTTTCTGCTCTCAAGGAGTTTACGTACTGATGGGTAGATACGACATGCATACAAATCAGTATGATACATGGTAAAATGTGAGAGAGGTTAAAAAAAAAAAAAAGGGACCCAGACAAGGTGTTCTAGGAAAATCCGATGAGGGAGGGACCATTTTCAAATAGGAAGATCCAGCAGGATTCATGGAGGAGGTGGCACCTGAGCAGTACCATGAAGGAAATGAAAGATTTTAACAGGCAGAGATGAGAAAGGGTGCTTTCTATGAATGGTGAGATTAAATTTTTTTTTTTTTTGGAAACTGGATTTTCACCCAGGCTGAAAGTATAACAGCCACTTACAGGCTTAATTCCACCACTGACTGGCACAGAAATCTTGATCTGCTCTATTTCCAGCCTGGGCTGGTTTGTCACTCCTTAGGCAGTCTGATGGCTTCTCACTCCCAGGGGCTCACTATGTATATAACTGATGCCATACTTAGTGTGGATATTGGAATGGCTTTAGCCCTACTACAGCTCAGAACTTTCTTAGTTCAAGTGTTCCATTAGCCTCAGCCCCCCCCAGTAGCAGGGATCACAGCTGTGTGCCACTGGACCTGGGAACAGATTGCTTTTACAAGTGCATAGAGTTGGGGGAGAATAGAGTGAGATCAAAGAGCAGTGAGTTTGGCTGGAACATAAAGTGGGAGTGAGATATGTTAGGCTGAAGTCAGATGGTGGGGGGTCTTAAATTTAAGGAGTTAATATTTTGTCCTGTAGTTAACAGGACAATAATGAAGGGTTTTGAACAAAAGAAAGTCGAATCTGTTTATCAGGAAGTTTATTTTTGTAGATGTTATGAAGGATCAATTGGAGAGGTGATGAAGTGTGCTTGGAGAGGGTGAGATGGATGCAAGGTTATTATGGAGAAGGGCTAGATAGGACTTGGCAACTAATAGAATGTGGGGGAGTAAGGTAGAAGGAAGAGAGGTGAATACAAGGTTTTGTGCTTGGATGACTAGGAAAATGGCAGTGGAAGCAATAGAAAGGTTATGATCATTTTAATTTTTATGGCTTTTAACATTAACGCAGAAGAATATATAAGCTTTGGCTTTTAGTTCTGGCCATTTCTCAAGCTTGTCAACTGCCTGACTGATAGGCAGTGTATGCACAGATCTCAAACAGGAGCATGGCACAGAGCGAGGAGGGTGCTCTGCAATTTTTCCTTTAGTTGCTGGACTAGAAGCTTGTGTATTGCATTGGCATTTCTTGATCTCCTTCTAGTTCATTCTGACCCTGTGTTCCCTACTCCCATTCCTACTCTCCCTCTCAGATAGATGACCTTGCCCTACGCCGTCCGACTCCAATTTTTTCTTCCATCTTGGGCTTGGCAACTCTGTTCTCCCTGACACTTTGGTTTAATGCTCAACAGACCAACAAGTGGCTTCTTCCTGTTTCTAAAAGCTGCCTTGTACTCTGGCCCATCTTCTCTTTACCTCTCTCTACTGCCCACTTCTTCCGATCACTAACCTTGACCCAGACACTACCCTGATCACCAGCTGGAGGATGAGGAGAAGCAGTGCTGCATAGTGTAAACAGCCCTAGCCCTAAGGCTCTCTCACTTCCTGGGGGACTTTGGACATGCCATATCACTTCTCTGGGCCTTAGTTTCCTCATCTGTAAAATAAAGTGTTGGACTAAGTGACCTCTAAGGCCCCTTGCAGAAATAAATATGCGATCCTGTCAGATTGTTTTATTATTTTCTAGTTGTGTGGTTCTCACTGTAAACAACAACAGCTATCTGTGACAAAGCTAATAAAGCTTAGGGATGCAATCTTTAAACCTGGAACTGAACCTGTAATCTGGTTGGTGTGCCTTAGGGATTAATCAGGAGGGAGATTTGGCAGTAGGTCGGGACCACAGGAAAAAGGAGAAACATTCAAGAAGGGTAAGGTCTAGAATCAGTGTACAGGAAACAGATGAAAGAACCTGAGGGACAGCACCTTTGTTAAGATCAGGATTGAAGAGAAAAAGGGGGCTTAGGACAGGCTATATTGTGGCAAGGCAAGCGTGGTCATAAATAAACATGCTTAGCTTGGTTTTATGTGTGACAGATAATTGGTAGGCACCATGTAGGGGCTGCTACAGTGCAAGTGCATTTTAACCAATCACAGTGATATTTTGTAATGATAGATGAATTACAAGAGTGAGCATTTATTATTCAATCAAAATGATGTGACTACTAATGGAGCATGATTATAATGTTGTATCTGATAATAAATTAATATTTTGAGTAAGACTACAGATGTTAATGTTTTATATCCACTCATAAGATGTGTGCTTGATTGTTAATTTACTGGCTTTGTGGTTTAAGAGTGGAGTGCACACCTCCCTAGAGGCTTATTCCCACTTCACAAGATACAACAAGTAGGCATAATAAAGCATCAATGGCTAGGCTTCACAGAGAATCCACATGCAGCACCTAAAAGGGTGAAAGAGAGGGTGAGGGTGAGGGTGAGAGAGAGAGAGAGAGAGAGAGAGAGAGAGAGAGAGAGTGTGCGTGTGTGTGTGTGTGTGTGTGTGTGTGTGTGTGTGTGTGTGTGTGTAGACCTGTAGACCTTACTAGAGAGAGGTGAACGGGCTTTAGCAAACCTTAGCAACCTCATTAGCACCATGTTATAACTACTTAAGCGCACCGGCCTAGACAGAAACTGCAATTTACTACTGTACAACACGAAAATATGGGAGGATAGGCTGTGACAGTGGTGTTAATTCAGCTTTGCAGAATTTATCTGATTTGCAGATACATGCTCTCTCCTTCCCAGGAAGAACAAGGAATACAATGAATTATTACTTCCCTAGAATAAAGTGTTACAGACACTGGATGAAAAAGCATTTTGAAGTGTGCAAAACCTGATCAGAGTCTGATCATCAGAGAAAGTATATCTGTGCTTCATTAGACATTTATGGAAGATTCCAAAGAATCTGAGACTGTAATAAAAGAAAATCCTGGACTATTTTGGTATGGAGCGAGGCACAGATTCAGAATCATTTGGAGCTAAAACACTATGATTTAATTCTGTAACAATCACACCTCCAAGTGCTATACTACATAAAACTTACTCTAATCAAGATTTTTTGTAAACATTTGTGATATACCCTCAACACAACGGGCAACACTCTGGGGTGGGTTAATCATTACCCACTTCGTGCGTGTCACAGTCTAAGCAGCCATCTTGCTGCTCCTCATACATAATTCTCCATCTCCTGTCTTGGTGCCAATGTCCCACTCATTTCCTCGTCCTCATAGAATCCCTAGTTTCCTTCAAAGCTCAGCTCAAGAACTACCTTTTGCATGAGGCCCTTCCAGCTTATCTCCACAGATGACTAGTTCTCCTTTCCCCACCCAAACTACCTTATGTTTACTTTTAATATACTTCTATATGTGTGTGTGGTCTCCTAATCAAATGGAAACATCTCAAGGACAAGGACAGTTTCATTTCCGACTTTGTATCCCCAGAGCCAATTAGCACAGTGTGTGGTGTATAGTAGGCACTTAATAAATGCTTGTTGTCTGACTCCTTGATTATGACGGATTGATCCAGATGACACCAGAGATTTTGTTTTAGCCTAACTTTCTACATACCCGGGCAATCTCACTGGACTGAACACACTTTATCATCTTACCTGGTGGGGGCATGCTTCTGTTCTTCTTCCTCATCTGTGTCACTGCTGATGGTGATGACGCTGACGGTAGGGCTGGGAGTGTCAGGTATGACAATTGTCTGCCTCTGGCGTTCCTTGGTGGTGCTTGAAGCCATGTCGCCCCACCCACATGTGACAGAGGTGCTGCAGGCAGGGCTGTTGTGTACCATTGCACAACGGGGAGGTGTATTCTCTTTGACTCGTTTGGATCGCTGAGGAGAAGTGATGGTCTGGGAGGAGGAAACCTCGTAGGCTGACACATTTCTGGAATGACACAGACACAAACACAAACACTTAGACACAAAGTTGGGGCACAGCATCTCTTCTTGAGGATTTCAATATTCTAGTTAACCAGGCTCAAAATCTAATTCTTAATGTCACTTTTGTCTCTTTTTCTCTCTGTCATATTCCACATTCGATGAGCTGCCAAGTTCTGCTGGGTCTCCTACGTAATATTTCTTCCATCTGTCCCTTCCTTTCCATTACTGCAGCATTCATCCCAATCTAAACGCTCATTATCTTTGGTCTCAACCACTGCAGTAACTTAATTAATCTTTCCATGTCTAGTCTTGCCCCAATCCAATTCCATCTCTCACAGTGCTACAAGATAAATTTTACTTATGCACAGAGCTAATCAGATCACTTATCACTCAAAATCCTCCAATAATTTCCAATTGCCTATAAAATAAAGTTCAAAGTTCATAATCTCACAACTATCCTTTCCTGTCATTAACAAAATCATCAATCAGAGAATGCTTTTTTGATGTGGTAAATGTTGAACTAAGCCTTGAAGGAAGTGTAAGATTTAGCTCATCAGAGAGGAAGAGAACAGAATGAGTGAACTTAATACAGAAGTCTCATGCTGAGCATTTTATAGAATCATCATATTGGAAGTGACCTTGAGAGATATTCTAGTCCAGTCTCCTGCATTTTCACACATTTTTTCTGGTCCTATTTTACACTAACTCCTCCAGTCATACTGGGCTCCTTACTGTTCCATGGAGAAGCCAAACTGGATTAGGGGATCACACCTCTCATTTTAAAGACAAGGAAGCTGAGGTAGTGATTTGCTCAAATTCTTGCAGGTAGTAAAAGTACATTTGTGATTTGAGCCCAGGTATTTTGACTCCCAAACCAGTCCTGGGTCTACTGTACCAGACTGCCTGTGCTCATCTTGTTCTCTCCTTCCACCTCCACCTGCCAAAATCCTACACCCTTCTTCAAAAATGTCACCTCTTCCATGAAGCCTTTGGAGGATAACCCCAGTCTGACTCCCCAAGTCATACATGTTCATTTGATTCTTGGAATTTGTCTACTGTTATGTAGATACTTTTCTTAAATGCTCATCCACATAGAGGATATCCAGTGGTGTTACTCTATCCACGAACATATAAGGTTGATCCTAAAGATTTAATAGCTAAATTTTAGAGATTTTCCTGAAGCAAATAGCAGCTAAGTGATTTGTTCCAGGTTACATAGCTGGTTATCAGAGAAAGAATTTGAACTCAGATCCTCCTGACGCTGAGGGTGGCACTTTGTCCTCCTCTAATCTATGTTGCCTCTGGATCCTGCTTATCCACTCATAGGCGTGTTTTTGTTTTTGGGGTTTGGTTTTTTTTTTTTGCTGTTATGTGTATATTGTTGATTCCCTCTCATACTCATGTTTGTAAATTCCTTTGAGAGCAGGGAGAGTGTCTTATCTGGCCTTGTAACCCTGTCATTGCTTAGCACAATGGTTGGTGAATTTTAGGCCTTTATGCTAAGAGGTCCTAAATCTGGTAATTTTAAAGTAAGCCTGAATTTCTCCCTGGAAAGGGATGTGATCTTGAAATCCCCCCTCTTTTACTTCTGTTGTTGTTTTTCAGTTGTTCAGTGGTGTCCGACTCTTTGTGACACAGCATGCCAATACTGTTCACTGGCTTTTTTTTTTTTTGGAAGGATACTGAAGTGGTTTGTCATTCCTTTCTCCAGTGGATTAAGGCAAAGAGAGGTTAAATGACTTGCCCAGGGTCACATAGCTAGTAAGTGTGTGAGGCCAGATTTGAACGTGGGTCTTTCTGACTCCAGGCCCAGTGTTCTATCCACTGAGCCATTTAGCTGTCTCAGTGATCAAAAAGTCTGGTGATTTTAAGATAAGCCTTTATTTCTCCCTGGAAAGTGATGTGATCTTAAATCCCTGTTCTCTCACTTGTATTAGCTTCTTGAAAAAGACTTCCTTTGGTTTTACTGGAATGGATTTGGAGCTCATCACCTTTGACCTTAAGTCTAGGGTTTCTCCCAGCTCATTTCTCAGTCTCCTCAGTTCACAGATTTAAAGCAAGAAGGAACCTTGGAGGTCATAGAGTCCAATCTCCTTATTTTACGGAAAAGAAAAAGGGGCACAGAGAAGTTAAGTGACGTGCCCAGAATAACACAGCTGTCAAGCGTCTTCAGTGGGTTTTCAATGCAGGTCTCCCTGTTCTACGACTGTATGCTGACTTTAGGGTGGGGTATAGAACCATGAGTGGATTCAGCTGAATAGTAGGGCACAGCCTACTAGCAATTCAATCTGCACCTTTCTAATCTGAATTGGAAGAGAAAATTGGGAACAGGGCACATTGAAAAGGCCTTCATTTTGATCTGGACTTGATGTGATCAACTATATATGACAAGAAATGCCTAAGCACATCTTCCTTACTTAAGGTAGGGGGAGGAAGAGTGATTTTGGGGGGCATTTCAGGGAAAAGTTATTTCCTGTTTTCCCCATGCCAATCTTTGATATGTATAGGCATATCTATGCCAGAAAGAGAACAATGCCAACCAAGAACAGGACCCAGACTAAAGAAACCATCTAGTCCAGAACTTACTTTGTCCTTAGAGATGCTATCAACACCTCGTTAAAGGGCTGCCAGGGAATAAGAAGCCAAAGAACAAGAAAATCAATGAAATTTGACTAATTTTCTATTCAGCAGTCACTGGTTATGTTATGATTTCCTTTTCTTTACTAATGAATATATGCTACTCTTTCTTAATACTCAGTTAATGTCCTCAATGTACTGAATATGTAACTCTATATTTGTGTTCAGTTATTTTTCAGTAATGTCTGACTTTCTGTGACCCCATTTGGGGTTTTCTTGGAAAAGTTACTGGAATGGTTTGCCAATTCCTTCTTCAGCTCCTTTTACAAATGAGGAAACTGAGGCAAACAGGGTTAAGTGACTTGCCTAGGGTCATACTGCTAGCAAGTATCTGAGGCAACATTTGAATTCAGGAAGATGAGCCTTTCTGACTCTAGGCCCAGCGCTCTATCCACTGAGACACCTAGCTGCCCACAACTCTCTATTTAGTACTGTTTATTTATCATTCCACTAGCATTTATGATGTATTCACTATGTGTGGGCCCTGTGCCAAATCCTGGAGGCCCTATGTTATTAGTTTAATTAACCTGCCTAGGAAATCTGAGAGACTGAACAAAAAATGGAAGTGAGATAACAAATATCTCACAAAAAGTAGGATAACCAATTTACCAAGGTAGCACAATATAAGATAAAACTCACAAACATAATCAGAACTCTTATATGCTATCAATAAGACCAAGAAAAACTAACAGAATAGAAAATATCATTTACAATAGGCATAAAGTGTTTCAATAGTAACTTACCAAGACACATAAAAAGACAATTACCAGTTTTGCAGAAATAATGGAAGAACTGAACTGGAAAGATATCTCTTGAACAAAGGACATTGTACAGGAGAAGACAATATAATAAAGATGTCAATACCTTTCAAATTAATTTATAGTTTCACTGCAGTATTAATTGAGATACCAATAGTTTATAGAACCAGATAAAATTACAAAATTTATATGGAAAAACAAAGTGGGGGGGGCAGCTAGGTGGTGCAGTGGATA
This sequence comes from Vombatus ursinus, assembly GCF_900497805.2. Classification (NCBI taxonomy): domain Eukaryota; kingdom Metazoa; phylum Chordata; class Mammalia; order Diprotodontia; family Vombatidae; genus Vombatus; species Vombatus ursinus. The sequence goes on from NW_020954648.1 coordinate 9,813,453, forward strand.
GAGCACGGGCCCTGGATTCAGGAGGACCTGAGTTCAAATCCGGCCTCAGTCACATAACACTTACTAGCTGTGTGACTCTGGGCAATTCGCTTAACCCCATTGCCTAGCCAAAAAAAAAAAAAAGAAAGAAAAGAAAAGAAAAACAAAGGGGGAAAAAAAATCTATGGAACTCTGGCAGGGAAAGTGATGAAAGAGAACTTGCCTTGCTAGACTTTTAAGAACATCAAAAAATAGTAATTACAATACCTATATAGTACTAAGAAGAACTAAATGGAGCAGAATAGAGATCTGAGAAAGAGGACCAAACAGAGGACCCAGAAATAGAACTAAAGCTACGTAAAAGGAATTTAGAGATATTACACATTGAGGAAACGAATAATTGTTCAATGAATAATGATTGGAAACTGGGAAGCAATATGGTAAAACATGAGTTTGATCTCATACCTCAACAATATATAATAAATTCCAGCTGGTCCAGGAGTTAAAGATAAAAAAAATTAAAAGTTAGAAGAAAACGATTAACATAATGATCTCAGTTGTGGAGGAGAGACAAAATCTTACCGATTGAATAAATGGAAGAGATTATTGCAAACAAAATACATGGATTTGATTATGTAAAAATGAAAAAATGGTAAAAACAAAGAGAAGAATAAAAAAACAGTAGGAATAAAATCTCTATGGTAAATCTATCAGATAAAAGTCTGACATTCACAATCTACAATGGACTGACATAAATTTATAAGACAAGACTTAGTCCCCAGTGGATAAATGGTCAAAGCATATGTTAAGTTTAAAATAAGAGGAAAAGCAAAATGTAAATAATAACCAAGTATTCAACCTCACTAATAATCAAAGAAATGCAAGTTAAAATAACTTTGAGGTCCCACCTCACATCTATTAAGTTGGCAAAAATAAAAGTGCTGGTGATGGCAGAAACACAGGTACACCCATACTGATGTTGGCAGAATTTACAAATAAGTGTAATTTTTGGAAAGCAATTTGGCAGTACACAATAAGAGCTCCAAAACTGATCATTCCCTTTGTTCCAGTGATCCCACTGCTGGGACTATACCCTAAGGAATTAATTAAAAATATAAAGTACATTTACGAAAACATTTACAACTACTTTATAATACGAAAAACTAGAAATTCAAGGGTTGGGGAATGTTTAAAAAAAAAACAACAATCCAACTATGATCTATCAATGTAATGGAATACTATTGTGCCACAAAATGACAACTGTGAAGAATACAAATAAATATGGAAAGACATACGAAATAACATAAGGTGAAGAACACAGAACTAGAATAGCATAGACATTTATTATGTCTATATAAAAATGAATATATATGTAAGATGTAAAAGGACAATCATAGAAATTAGGTAGCGGACATAAAGTAGATTAGTATTATGGTTATTCATTTGTTACTGTATTTTTTATTGTAAATAATTCTGATCGCATAGTTCTCTTGGGTTCAGGGGGGATTATTTCCTTTTTTGTTTGCTTTTGTTTAGAGTGTTGTTAAGTGTAACATGGATAAATGTAAATAAAAACAGATTGGGAGAGGATATGGAGGAAATTATGAAAATGTTATTGCTGTTATTAATGTTAAGATATTTTTGTTCATTTAAATAACAAATATGTTCATTTTGTTTTTCAAAATGTTCCTAGTCCTCTGAAGCCTCAGGATGGTGTATGGTGTGGAGGTGACCCCTGGGTCCTGCAAGGCTGTGTAAGCTCTGACAGATTCCACCAAGCTGAAAAAGCTTCTCTGCCAGACTGATGCCAGACCCCCAGTCTGTCTAAAGTTCTGTCTGGCTAAGTCTGCAGAGATTCTTCACTACTAAGTTGGCCACGAGGTGATTAAGCAAGTTATCAGCCACTGCAACTTATGATGTGCACCGGGGGAAGAAGTCCCTAGAGATAGGAGGGATCTTAGAGTTCAAGTCTAAGCCTCTCATTTCATTTCATAGATGAGAACACTGAGCCTCTGAGAAGTTACATGATCTGCTCTGGGTTATGTAGCTAGTAAGTATCTGAGATGGGATTAAAACCCAAGTCATCTGACTTCAGGTTGGGGCACTCTATTCACTATGCTTTGGATTAATAAAGGAAAGAAGCAAGCCAGAAAGCATTTATTAAGTGCCTGTTACATGCTAGGTAATATGTGCTAAGTGTTTTGCAAATATTATTTCATTTGATCTTCCTAATAACCCCAGAAGGGAAGTGTTATTATCATCCCCATTTTACAGTTGAAGAAATGGAGGTAGACAGTGGTTAAGTGATTTGTCCTGGATGTCCTACCTCTAGGCCCAGTGCTCTTTCTACTGCACACCCAAAGAATGAATACTTCTGTAATTACACTAGAAGCTTTGTGACCCTAGGCAAATTTAAAAACTCGCAGCCTGTAGTGGTTAGAGAGCTGCCTTTGGATTTGGAACCGAGGACCCTGGATTCAAGTCTTACTTCTGAGACATACTAACTGTGAAACTACGAGCAAGTCACTTAACTTCTCAGTAACCCATGTAACTCTCTTTAAGACCAAAAAGCAAATGAGCTGACCATCTGCATTGGTGAAGAAACTTTCCACACTGGACTTTTGGTACTGAACATCAACTGAAGAAGACAAGCAATCATGTGAGAGATCTTTATATACCGAGCCTCAGGACTGTTTGAAATTTGAAGCTCTGGATGGATTCTGAGGCTGAGCTTTCCCCCTTTAGCCTAGAGATGATTTAGCTGGGTCAGCCACACCCCCTTATCTCTCTGAGTCTTTTCTAGTTCAGGCCTATTCCCTTGGGCTAGAATGTAAATGAGCTAATTTCTGGAACAGAGGAGTGGGGTATACTGTGATCATATTCCACTGCTGGTGTGACTACTTTGCTTTCCAATCATGAATGGGCTAAATCTCATGATAAATGGGGCATTAGATGAATGATAAAAGATATAACACTTGGGTGAGAGAGTGACTCACATCAAGTCTGGTCTTAACTATGAACAAAACACACCTCTGTGTCTTAGCTTCAGAAAGCACTGCCTCTGCCTTCTACTTTTTTCTGTTGGTAAGTTTAATTTTGAGAAAAATGAATATAAATGCTGCATTACACTAGTGATAATGATTACAAGATCCCTAAGAAGGTGGAAGCATCTGATAGTAAGGGATAGAAATGGACGGCAATCTGGTTATTAATCCCTTCGGTAGCACTTTTCTATTTTTGAAAGTACCTTCAGTTTACTTATTCCGTGCCATACCAATCAAACTATCAAAAAATTATTTTATAGAGTTAGAAAAAATAATAATAAGATTCATTTGGAAGAACAAAAGGTCCAGAATATCAAGGGAACTAATGAAAAGAAATGCAGGGGAAGGTGGCCTAGCCATTCCAGATCTTAAATTGTATTACAAAGCAGCAGTCATCAAAACTGCTTGGTACTGGCTAAGAAATAGAGTGGTGGATCAGTGGAATAGGTTAAGTATGCAAGACTTAGTAGTCAATGACTATAGTAATTTATTATTTGATAAACCCAAATACCCCAGCTTCTGGGATAAGAACACACTCTTTGACAAAAACTGTTGGGAAAACTGGAAAAGAGTATGGCAGAAACTAGGCATTGATCAAAATCTCACACCATATACCAAAATAAAGTCAAAATGGTTCAAAGATTTAGATATAAAGGCTGATACTATAAGCAAACTGGGAGAGCAAGGAATAGTTTACCTATCAGATTTATGGAGAACAGAAGAATTCATGACCAAACAGGAGATAGAGAACATTACGAAAAGCAAAATGGATAACTTTGATTACATTAAATTGAAAAGTTTTTGCACAAACAAAGCTAATGCAACTAAGATTAGAAGGAAGGTAGAAAATTGGGAAAGAATTTTTACAACCAGTCTCTCTGATAAGGGCCTTATTTCTAAAATATATAGAGAAGTAAGTCAAATTTATAAGAATACAAGTCATTCCCCAATTGATAAATGGTCAAAGGATATGAACAGGCAGTTCTCAGATGAAGAAATTAAAGCCATCTATAGTCATGTGAAAAATGCTCTAAATCACTATTGATTAGAGAAATGCAAATCAAAACAGCTCTGAGGTACCACATCACACCTATCAGATTAGCCAAGATGACAAAACAGGAAAATGATAAATGTTGGAGAATATGTGGGAAAATTGGCACACTAATGCATTGTTGGTGGATTGTGAAATGATCCAACCATTTTGGAGAGCAATTTGGAACTATGCCTGAAGGGCTATAAAAATGTGCATTCCCTTTGACCCAGCAATAGCACTTCTAGGGCTACTTCCCAAAGAGATCATACAAATAGGAAAAGGACCCTCATGTGCAAAAATATTTATAGCAGCTCTTTTTGTGGTGGCAAAGAATTGGCAATTGAGAGGATGCCCATCAATTGGGGAATGGCTGAACAAGTTGTGGTATATGAATGTAATGGAATACTCTTGTGCTGTAAGAAATGATGAGCAGGCTGATTTCAGAAAAAAGACTTGTACAGTCTGATGCTGAGTGAAGTGAGCAGAACCAAGAGAACATTGTACACAATAATAGCCACGTTGTACAATGACTAATATATTGATAAACTTGACCCTTCCCAGCACTACAGGGATCTAAGACATCTCCAAAGGCCTCGTGATAGAAAATGCTATCTATATCCAAAGATAGAATTATGGAATTTGAATGCAGATTGAAGCATACTATTTGTTATTTTTTTTCTCTTCTGTTTAGTTTTGTTTCCTCTTTCTGGTGTTTCTTCCCATTGGTTCCAATTCTTACTTACAACATCACTAATGTGAAAATATGTTTAATAGGAATGTATATGTAAGGCCTATATCAGATTGTGTGCCTTCTTGGGGAGGGTGGTAGGGTGGAAGGGGAAGAAAAATTTTGAACTCAGGAGCATATGGAAGTGATTGTTGATAAATCAAAATAAATTAATAAAAAAAAGTTAAAAAAGAAAGTACCTTCACAAACATTAACCTGTTTGATCTTCACAAGGAGAGTGGGGAATTAGTTCCTCATAAAGAAGTGAAGAAACAGGCACAGAAAAGTTAAGTCACTTTTCACAAGCTTATACAGAGAGTGATAAAAACCAGTATTAAAGACCAGGTGTCTGGGCTCCTGCTTGTGCTGTGCAGAGATAACTGTTAAATATGTCAGCTGCACAAATGCCCCAAGAAGTGGTTACTGGATGATGGTCCCACAGAGCTAATTTGCTGCTCTATGTAAAGAAGGGAACCAGATCAGCAGATGGAGATTTCTGCTAAAGGTAAATAAATATGGCATCTTAAATACTGACAAGCCATAAAGTAACTCCAAAATGCTACACACTCTCACATGAAAAGATAAGGTGAAGAGGGGTGGGGAACGGGCCTTTCCAGTTAGCCAAAGGATAGAGAAGAGCAGGATAAAAACAGAATCCAGAATGAGAACTGTTGTGATGAAGACAGAAGTTAAAAGGTACCAAGAGAGCCCAAGAGCCGGAGAAAGGAGTACAACCAAAACAACATTCTTGTGGCAAAGCCTGGGGGAGCGCTGACCATACTATTGGGCCAATGGCTGTTCAGAGAAGAGTTGTGACCAAAAACCACAGGGAGTTAACCTGGCCCAAATGGGATAGGATGCTGTTCCTCCACATATCAGAACAGGGCTAGGCTAAATGATGTTTCTCAGCCTTGGAAGAGAGGGCAGTAAAGAAGAGTTGAGGAACACATGCTCCTAATCTCAAGAGGAACAACAGGAAAAGCACAGATGGGACTACACAGGACATTTAACCTGTGCCAAGCTGTGAGCAAGGTCAGACTGTAATCTACCTCAATCACATACTCACACCTTGAAATTCCATCATACCTAAGTTCAACAGTTCAATAACTACTTGTGAATAAGCCAGGAAGAGTACTGCCAGAGAAGAGAGAGGAAGGAAAGTCTGCTCAGGCTTATCACAGAGCTTCAGAGGCAGAAGGGAACTTGGAGATCACAGAGTTCGATCTTTCCGTGAAAAGGAATCCCATTTACAGTCCTTGAAAAGAGGTCATCCAGGTTCTGACAGTATGGGGGGATTTACCATGTTATAAAACAGCTCATTACACTTTTGGGCGGTTCAACTTGTTAGGGAATTTTCTCTCATACAGATGTGAAATCTGTCTCTACAGTTTGCACCCATTTTTCCTAGTTTAGTCTTCTAGGGCCAAGAAAAATTGTTTTAATTTCTCTTCCATGTGAGAGCCCCTCAAATACTCGAAAACAGGTGTCCTATCCCCTCTGAGTCTTTTCTTCTCCAGGCTAAACATTCTCAGTTGCTTAGCAAATCCCCATATAGCATTGTCTCCAATTTTTCCCACCCTGAACACTCTCCTCTAAGTGCAATCAAGTTAATCCAGTCCTTAGAATGTAATGTTCAGAAGTAAATACAGTGCCCAGATGTCGAATGACCAGGGCATTTTGTTACCTTTATCATTTTTAATACCATTTATCCATTAATGCAACCTAAGCTCACAATAGCATTTTTGACTACCATATGACTCCTCTTGGGTTTGCAAGTCTACTAAAATTTCCAAACCTTTTTCACACAAACTACTGTCAAACCATGTCTCTTCCATATGTACCCTTGCACAGATGACTTTTTGAACCCAAGCATAGGGGGAGCTATCTAAAGACACAAATACAGAGGAACAGAGAATTCATCAACCTGTTTAGATTTTTAAAAGATATGTACAGAAGGTGGAAGCATGGTCAGGTAATAGAAGATGAATACAAAAGTCCTGTAAGAAAAGAGTATGAAGCATGATAGCTCAGAATGAGCTGAAGCTGGATATGAATGATAAGGACAAAAGGACTTGAAAGAAAGGAGAGAACTGTTGCTCTGGGTGGACAAGTCAATAATAATGGAAGACAGAAAACAGAATTTTTTATAGGGTAACTGTATCAAACTGGATTTTATTTGTAAAGCACTTTGTAAACCTCAAAGTACTAGACATATGTCATTATTATTACTCAACTCATTTTATTTCTGCTTTCTCTGTCAAGGAGAATAATCTTTGGATTAGGATAGAACAAAACTGGCTAATAGGGTTGAAGGGGAAGTGATATCACTAAGAGTGAGTAGGTCTTCATCAAGAACAAGTCTTCTCACATGTAGCTCATTTCTCTTTTTTTAATAGGATTACTGACTGTAATCAAGGGAATCCTGTAACTGTAATTTACTTAGGTTTCAGGGCAGCATTTGAAAAAGTCCGTAATGTCATCCTTGTGGACAAGATGGAGAGATATGGATTTGATGGTAGTAAGTTTGGCAGATTCAGAACTGGTTGAATTACAGGACCCCAAAAGTAGTCACTAATGGCTTAATGTTAACTTGGAGGGAAGACTCTAATGGAAAACCCTAGAGATCTGTCCTTGCCTTTGTGCTGGTCAACATTTTTATCAGTGACTTGGATAAATATAGACAGCATGCTTATCAGATTTTCAGATGACACAAAACTGGGAAATAAGGATTCAAAAATATCTTGCTGGAGCTCTTTTTGTGGTGGCAAAAAACTGGAAACTAAAGGGGTGCTCATCAGTTGGGGAATGGCTGAGTAAATAATGGCATATGAATGTAATGGAATGCTATTGGACTTTAAGAACTAATAAAAGGGATGGTTTCCATAGAAAACCTGGGAAGACTTGTATGAAGTGATGCAGAAGAAAGAGAGTAGATCTAGAAGAACAATTTATACTGTAACACCAAAGTTGTGAAAATGAATAATTCGGAAATACTTAAGAACTGTGATCAATGGCATGTTCAACCATAACTCTAGAGGACCAATGATGAAGAATGACGGGGAGATAATGGGCTAAATGTGAAGAATGAGACACCTATTTTTTTGGATGTGGCCAATGTGGAAATGTTTTATTTGACTATGCATACTTATTGCAAGTTATTTTTCTTTTTTGGAGGGTAGAGTGGGGTGGAGTGGGAGGAAAAAAATAAATGCTTGAATAATGAAAAAATCAATTAAAAAGTCTTTCTAAGCTAGAACAAGGGTTCATATCTGATATAAAATATGACAGGGACAGATTTGTTGGAACATGTTCTTGCACTTGACTTAAAAAAATCAACCTCACAAGTACAAGATAGAATAGTTATGTCTAGACAACACTAAACTTCATAGTTTGGCACTTAAAGCCCTTTCCAATCTGGCTCTAGTCTCCCCTTTCCAGGTTCATTTCACATTGCTGCCCTTTTATGCACTCTATGTTCTAGCCAAACTGTCCAACTTCTTGTTCCCCACACTTAGTATTCCATCTTCCTTTTCCATGCCTTTGCACATGCCTATCCTTGCAATGCACTCCCTTCTCCTCCCCCAACTTCTTAGAATTTCAAGCCTTGCCCAAGGTACAGTATTATCTCAACTGGAAGCATTTCCTGATCTCCCTAGTTATTAGTGGCATCTATCCTCTTCCTCCACAAAATACTGTGTATAGCCTCACTCCCAAAAGAAAGGGAGCTCCATGAGGGCAAGGTCTGGATTTTGTTTTGTTTTTGTCTTCCACGAGAAATGCCTTCCCAATAGTTGCTATTTATTAAATGCTTGACACACTGAAGATTTTGTAAACTCAAAATATTGGGAATATTTAACATGAAGACCAGACAACTTAGTGGCGAAGGGGATCTGATAGCTTGTCTTCAAGTATTTGAAGACTTATTATGTGGAATATGGATTAGATTTGTCAGAAACAAGTTGATTTATCACTCCAGAAGGCAGAATTAGGAATAATGGATGAAAATTATGTAGAGGCAGATTTTGGCATAATGAGAAGCAACGTGGAGTAGTGAACACAGAGCTGGATATGCAGTCAGGGAGGCCGCCACTTCGAATTTCACCTCTGAAACTAGTTGCCTGATCAGGGCCAAGTAACTTAATATCCTTGAGCCTCAGTTTCTTTATCTGTAGTATCCACCATGGGTTGGTTTTTATGTTTTTGAAGATCAAAGTGGATAACCTATGCCAAATATCTTCCCGAGTTGGACACTACTGAACAACAAAAAGCTCTATAAAAATGGTGGTTGTTGTTACTATGTATGAGAAAATTTCCTAACCAAAAGATTTATTTAAAGAAAGACTGGCCTGACTGGGAGACTGTGGATCCTCCCTCCCTCGGTGCCTTCAAGCAAAGACTGGATAACCATTTGTGGGGGAATCTATGAGGGATTCTGACCCGACGGGATGAGGCAGACGATGGGGATCCTCCCGTGGGAAGCCATTCGCGTTTCTCCGGCAGGCGTGGCTCACCATCTCCCACCAAGGGCCAGCCACGCCGGCATCACTCTCTGCTCCTCAGGTGGAGGCTGAAAGCCCCGCCCCCACCTTCAGGCCCCGCCCCCCGGGACTCACCTGGCTGCGGCCTGGTGCAGCTTATTCTTCCGCGAGGACGTCGTGCTGGTCGGCTGCTGCCTCATCACGTGGGCCACGCCCACGTTTAAGGGCTGGGCCGCTGGCAGGGTCACGTGGCCAGTCAAGAGCGCCGGCTGCTGCATGATGGGGTTGTAGTGGCTGCCGTGAGCATGCGTGTTCCTGTGGGAGCGGAGAGAAAGCAGCTACATTTTATTCTTTCTTTGAATCAAAGCTCCTTATAAAATAAAGCATTACCTCACTGTTAATGGTACAACACTAGGCACTGGTTACCGCCACGTCTTCTACGCAGTTTTCTAATAAATTAGCTTGGTGGGCAGTAGCTGGAGATGACGTCATCCTCACCTGAAGCCCAGAGCCCAGGCCCCTTGGAGAGCCGCTCCGCGGGAGGAGAGGGAGGGGCGGGGGGGGGGTTCAACTTTGCCCCGCCCCCGAGGCCTCACCAAGTCTTTGATGTGGATAACGCATCCGCCCAGCTCTCGAAGAGCTTACACCACGGGCGAGGTAGGTTAAACACCACACCAACCACAAACGAAACCTAAGGCATAAACAGATGGAGCTGTTTCCTAAACCTGTCCGTTTGCCGACTCCGACTTGGTCCCCATTCAGGTGCAGGCCCTCACCACCTCGTGGCTTGCTGGTGGGGCTTCCAGTGTCACGTCTCTCCTCGCTTCAGTCCATTCACTATCTGCCACAAAAGTGATTTTCCTAAAGTGCAGGTGGGACCGTGTCGTTCCACTACACAGTAAACCCCAGTGGCTTTTTATCGCTTCCAGGATTAAATACAAAATTCGCTGCTTGATGTTAAAAGCCCTTTATAGCCTCCCCTCCCCTCCTACCTTTCTCACACCTTAGTCCCCCAAACGTCGAGTGACACTGGCCTCCTGACCGCTCCACAAAGAAGACAGTCCCTCTCTAGGTTCTGGTTGTTTTCTCTGGCTGTCCCTCATGCCTGGAGACTCTTCCTCCTCCACTTGGACTACTGACCTCCCTGGCTTCCTTTAAGTTCCAAACTAAAATCCCACCTTCTACGGGAAACCTTCCCCACCACTCTTAATTCCAGTGCTTTCCCTCTTTTCATTATTTTCTGTTTATCTTGTATAGAGCTTGCTTTGTATGTATTTGTTTGCATCTTGTTTCCCCCAAGAGGCCGTAAGCTCCTTGAGGGCAAGCACAGTCTTTTCCTCTTTTTGTATCCTCAGCACTTAGCACTGTGCCAGGCACACAGTGGATGCTTAATAAACATTTAATTGAATGAATGAATAACAAAGCTATCCGCTATTGCTAAGGAGCTGCTGCTTGGAGGGTGAGGGTGAACATAACCAGATGAAGTTAATTATGTAAATTTCAAAGAAGAAGTAGATTTTTAAAGTATTGTTTCAAAGGAGAAAAAGGACTTTGTTTTGTTAAAAGGGAACTCCAGATATGTATAGGCTGTGACATGGAATTAGGTGAGCTGGGGTGAGGGTTAAGGTTACTTCTAAGTTTGTTTTTCAATTCTGAGTAAATGACAATAGTATATGAGCAACAAACTATGGAAACTGGAAATAGTAAACTTCTGGAGGTACAAAGTCATTTATATTTCTTAACTGTCTAGCCTTATGACTAGTTGGTATAGTGATATGCCCAAAGGAGACACCCGATAAATTTGTTAAGTGGACCAAAAAAATAAAAACAGTCATAATCAAAGTTTGGTGAAATAACTTAAATTGAAATTAATCTGACATATATTAATGCTGTAAATATCACTAACTCCTAAACTACAAGCTAATTATGTTCCAACGTTTCATTTTTAAAAGCCATCTGTTTGGACAGAGGAATAATTTCCCCTATAAAAAACAGTGTTATAATTTTAGTGACCAGATTCCTAGTCTTGCCACATGAGACTTTTTTTTAACCTAAAATGTGTCTAAAAATGCCACACATTTGCAAGATGAAAATAGAACATCTGTTTTCAATACTAGTAATTAAATTATAAAAATAATTGAATTTGAAGTATTTTTTGTCTTAAATGATGGTGTTTGAAAATAAGGTTTAATTGGAGTAAGATGAGTAGGTAGATGTTTTAATGGAGAGACTGAGGGGGATATCGATACTTTCAAGGGCTTTGTAGGGTTGATGGCCTTAGTTCTTTATTTTGTTTTTCGCTTTAAAACTTACGGGTTTTCCTTCTCCTTGATATAGGTGTGTCACTATAATAATTATTAGCCATTATTTGGGCTGCTTTTCTAGAAACAAACACAAGATTTTTTTTTTAAACCTCACATTTATTACTAGTTGCAGCTTTCTTCAGTTAACCTTTCACGTGCTTATAAGAGAATAGATTTAGAGTTGGAAGTAAGATTAGAGAACATTTAATTCAAACTTCACATTGCAAATGAAGACGCTTAAGGGCCAGAGAACTGAAGTGATTTGCCCAGTGTCACAGGGGTGAGACGGCAAAGGCTGGCCCCAACCCACTCCTGTGACTCCAAATCTAGCGGGCTTCCTACAACTCGGGGGGAGCTGACTAAACTATGAATGATAACGATTGGAGAAAAAGGGGAGTGCACTGTGTGTATGAAAGACATTAAATAGTAAATATTTAATATAAATGACATGGCTTTCACATAGCCAAGACATTTTTAGTTTTTTTTTCTGCTTGATTTCTTCTCGGATATCTACAGTTACTCCCTGTGAACAGTAGTCTTTCATACCACATGGTTTAATCCTCATCACATACATATAGTGACACTATATTAACTAATCCAATCCAGGGTTACCACAATCATGAAGGCAGGGTAACTGAGCTATGGGAACAGTAAGGTAGCAGGTGCTGTTAGTAACCTCAGTGAGGGATTGACCTTTCTCCAAACTCTCTGGAGGTACCTAGAAGCAACATATAAAAGTTGGGAGAGGAGAAACTATGCAGTTGAATTTCTTTGTTCAGGCCTTAGACCATGCTGGGAAGGTAGAACAGTAAAGAGAACCAGGTGAGCAAGACTTGTTTTGCTTCACACTAGAATATGTCACCTGGTCTGTTTACCTTCTGTGTCTGTGTCCCTGGGGTGCACCCATTAGCAAAGGGGGGAAAAATAGAAAGTGGGGGGGGAAATAAGGGGGAGTGTTATGTTGGGGTTTAGAACCCAGTGCACAAGACTCTTCCTTTTAAATCATTGGCATGATTGCCTTCTACCCTGGACTCTACAAATACAGTCACCCCTATATTCACAGGTGCACAGGTATTTATGTTGTAACTTCTTTGGTTATGGAATACTTCTATAAAGACAATGGATGGAAAATCCACTTCTATGTAGATATAAGTAGAACTAAAAGAAGATCTTTTAAAAGACTACAAGAATAAATAGCAGCGTGGGGTAACATGGAGAAATTAACTATATTTACTCGCTTATCCAAGGTAGAGATAACTAAAAGTAGAAAAAAATGCGAAGTTAACAGATTTAGATAGTAATTGAGGAGTTTAGGGAACTATAGCTTAAGAAAATTAGAGGGAAAAGATAATTTTTGGAAAAAAAAATGAAGGCTGTGGCCTCTACTCAGCAGGAGACAGTGCAGTCTTTGATTTAAAGGGGCCCAGCTGAGAAGGCTCCTCACTAAGACTTTGAGTTGATTCTAGAAATGCCACACTGTCAGTTTTTCTGTTGGATTAAGCAATGGCCTACTGAAAAATCCTCTTAGAAAATGCAAATGTTTTCAGGAGGGATAACACATTAGGTTCTTTTACTAGGTGAGAGAAATTATTATTTTCTATTATATCAATAATCCATTATTAGGATCCAGGCTTTTTATTTTTTTATTATTACTTATTATTTGTTTATTATTATTTTTATTCAGAGATTGGCCCTTGTAGGTCAATCAGCCAGTCTCTGAAGGGCATGGCTGATAGATGAGATTGCCCAAATCCTTTATGAACATGCTCCTCTCTCTCTGTCTCCCTGTTTCTCTCTCTCTCTGTCTCAGTAGGAGATCTTACTTTTTTAGAGTGTAAACAGGAATTCCAGCCCCAAAACATTAAGCCCATATCCTTGTATCCCTCCATTGCATTAATCTACTAAATTAAGTGTACAGCCTGCCAAGGTGACTACTTTGAAGGATTGCACTAAACTGAATGTTACAGTAGGCTGACAAAAAAAATCGAAAATAAAAAAATCTGTCTCATCATGCAATATTTTGTGCCTCTGCCTAATAAGGCACTTTGCAAATAGCAAATTCATGCATAGAAGAGCTTAGCAGACATACACCCTCTTGATATCCTTAATCCTTAACATTAAGAATTGCCTCCTTACCTCCAGTCTGCCAACTGCTGGGTCCCTGCCATAGTCTCAGGAATTACAGTTGCATGCTGCACTGAGGTATGTGTGGCCACTCCAGTCAACTGCTGCCATGCTGGAGGAAGGAGAATTTGCTGGGTCCCACTTGGCCAGGCCTGCTATAGAACAAAAAGGATGTTCAATTATTACCTGTCTCCATCAGCTGACAACTACTGGTCTGAGTCCTAAAGGGGCTTATTATCTAGTTGGGGGTGATGAAACTAATATATACCATGAAGAACTATATCCTGAAATCCTCAGTATTGTGAGAATTTGAAAAAAGGGGACGGATCAGTATGGGCTATTTTGTGGAGGAGGAATAATTTGAACTAGGCTTTGACAAAAGAGTACCTTTGGATAATAATTGTAGCTAGCATTTATATAGCATGTTACGGTTTGGAAAGCACTTCACATATGTAATCTCTCTGACAACACACTCTATGAGGTGGGTGCTATTATCATTATTGTATAGATAAGAAACTGAGGCAGTCTAAGTGACTTGCCTAGGGTCAGCTAGCTAGTAAATGTCTAAGGCAGGATTCAAACTCGGATCTTCCTGATTCCCAAGTCCCACAATCTATTCACTGCATCACCCATCTGCTTAGGATAGAGAAAGGCAAAGACATTTCACGTAGCCAAAGCAGAATGGGCTTGGAGTAGGAATGATGATAGCAGACACAGATGACAGAGAATATTTAACTTGATTACAGAAGAAAACTAGTTTACTGGAAATAAACTTGGATGGACTGGTAGTTTAGACCTAGATTTTGGTAGACCTTAAAAACCGGGCAAGAGAAGTTGGGCTATATGCAGGAGGCAATAAGGAGCCAGTGTAAGCTTTGAAGAGGTAAATTACATGACAACAAAAATTGACATTTTTAGGAAAACTTGTCAGGCAAAACTTACAGTTTGGGAACAGTAAGGGGAGAAAATATAAGACATTTCCAAGAAAGATGACAGGACTTGGTAATCTATATAGAATCACTTTTGTAGGGAACTTTAAAAATGATCTAGTCCATGCAAATTTGTTGTAAGAGGTTTGTTTTTCTTTTCAAGTGGGGGTTGGGGTGGAGGTGGGAAGTATGGAAAAAATAGATGCTTGATAATTAAAAATTGTCTAGTCCAGTTTCCTAACCTGTTGGAAATAACTTGAGAGCACAGAGGCCCAATGATGTTAAGTGACATGTCTATGTAATTATCATATAATTAGATTGTGGAAGAGCCAGGACCAGAATTAAAGGTTAACAGTTCTAATCTGGGGGCAGCTAGGTGGCACAGTGGATAGAGCACCGGTCCTGAAGTCAGAAGTACCTGAGTTCAAATCCAGTCTCAGATCAAACACTTGACACTTACTAGCTGTGTGACCCTGAGCAAGTCACTTAACCCCAATTGCCTAAAAAAAACCCCAAAAACAAACAAACAAAAACAATTCTAATCCAATGCTCTTTTTATGAATGCTGTGCTACTTCCTATATGGGGCATAAAAAGGACTGAAGAATATAGCAGATTCCAAGGTTTCTAACTTGGGAGATTAGAACTGCCATTTATTCATTCACAAATTTTTATTGAGTACCTCCTAGATGCATAATATCACTGGAGTGCTAATAAAAATGGGGTGGTAGAAAGTGGAATTCAGAAGAGAGACAGAGAGACAGACAGAGACAGATCACAGAATACACAGAGAATCTTGGGGGAAAATACCCATAGGAGACAGCAAAGGAAATGGGACAATCAGAAGTGAGAGGAGAATGAGGACCAGTAAAGTGGAATTGCACAAAAGCAAGGAAATAGTTAAGAAAATGAAATGGAAATAAGAGTATGAGGGCTGAGAATAGCCATTTGGATCCTCAAACAAGGAGATAAATAGAAATGTTTGAAGGAATGGTTTTAGTAAAAGTAGAAAGGAGGTTTCATGACTCTTGGGATTTAGAAAACATTGCATTTGGGGCAATAACCAAAGGAAAAGGAAAGAGATTAGTTAGGGGAGAAGAAAGATTTTGAAATTTTTTGGTAGACCCATTCTTAATTTTTTTTCCAATCTAGATCGATCCTAATGTACAATACAGTTAGTTGGCATTAAATGTATAGGATTGAGAAGAGAATGCAAAATCATTAAGAACTATAGATTACACTAATATAGATTAAACAGATAACTATAAAATGACAGTTGAAAAAAGCAAAATGTCAATCACAGTTAATAGACATACTTCTAGTGCAGAATCTTTTTTTTGTTGTTGTTGTTTTGCTAGGCAGTGGAGTTAAGTGACTTGCCGAGGGTCACACAACTAGTAAGTGTTATATGTCTGATGCCGAATTTGAACTCAGGTCCTTCTGACTCCAGGGTCAGTGCTGTATCCACTGCGCCACCTAGCTGCCCCCAGAATATCTTGTTTAGAGGCCAGTGTAGTTTTAGATTTCTGAAACTGGCAGCACTATTCTAGCAGAACAATTTTTTTGTTTGTCCTTAGTTTTTTCTTTTCACATTAGTCATGTTGTAAGGAAGAATTAGAACCAACAGAAGAAACCACAAGAAAGAGGAAACAAAATGAAACAGAAGAAAAAAAAAGCAAATAGTATGCTTCAATCTGCATTCAAACTCCATAGCTTTTTCTTTGTATGTGGATAGCATTTTCCATCTTAAGACTTTTGGAGATGTCTTAGATCCGATGCTTGCATTGCTGAGAAGAGCTAAGTCTATCAAAGGTAGTCATCATACAATGTGGCTGTTACTATGTATAACGTTCTCCTGGTTCTTCTCACTTCATTCAGCATCAGTCCATACAAGTCTTTCCAGGTTTTTCTGAAGTCCTCCTGCTCATCATTTCTTATAGCACAATAGTATTCCATTACATTCATATACCACAACTTGTTCAGCCATTCCCCAATTGATGGGCATCCCCTCAAATCCCAATTCTTTGCCACCACAAAAAGAGCTGCTATAAATATTTTTGTACATGTGGGTCCTTTTCCCATTTTTATGATCTCTTTGAGATACAGCCCTAGAAGTGCTATTGTTGGGTCAAAGGGTATGCACATTTTTATAGTCCTTTGGGCATAGTTCCAAACTGCTCTCCAAAATGGTTGGATCATTTCACAATCCACCAACAATGCATTAGTGTGCCAATTTTCCCACATATTCTCCAACATTTATCATTTTCCTGTTTTATCATGTTGGCCAATCTGATAGGTATGATGTAGTACTTCAGAGTTGTTTTGATTTGCATTTCTCTAATAGTGATTTAGAGCATTTTTCATATGACTATAGATGGCTTTAATTTCTTCATCTGAGAACTGCCTGTTCATATCCTTTGACCATTTATCAATTGGGGAATGACTTGTATTCTTATAAATTTGACTTACTTCTCTATATATTTTAGAAATAAGGCCCTTATCAGAGAGACTGGTTGTAAAAATTCTTTCCCAATTTTCTGCTTCCCTCCTAATCTTGGTTGCGTTGCCTTTGTTTTTGCAAAAATTTTTTAAATTTAATGTAATCAAAATGATCCATTTTGTATTTCATAATGTTTTCTATCTCTTGTTTGGTCATAAATTCTTCTCTTCTCCATAAATCTGACAGGTAAACTATTCCTTGCTCTCCCAGTTTGCTTATAGTATCAGCCTTTATATCTAAATCATGAACCCATTTTGATTTTATTTTGGTATGTGGTATGAGATTTTGGTCTCTGCCTAGTTTCTGCCATACTCTTTTCCAGTTTTCCCAACAGTTTTTGTCAAATAGTGAGTTCTTATCCCAGAAGCTGGGGTCTTTGGGTTTATCAAATAATAGATTACTGTAGTCATTGACCACTGTGTCTTGCATATTTAACCTATTCCACTGATCCACCACTCTATTTCTTAGACAGTATCAAGCAGTTTTGATGATTGTTGCTTTATAATACAATTTAAGATCTGGAATGGCTAGGTCACCTTCCCCTGCATTTCTTTTCATTAGTTCCCTTGACATTCTGGACCTTTTGTTCTTCCAAATGAATCTTGTTATTATTTTTTCTAGCTCTATAAAATAATTTTTTGGTAGTTTGATTGGTATGTCACTGAATAAGTAAATTAGCTTAGGTAGAATTGTCATTTTTATTATATTAGCTCGGTCTACCCATGAGCAACTGATGTTTTTCCAATTATTTAGATCTGACTCTATTTGTGTGAAAAGTGTTTTGTAATTGTGTTCATATAGTTCCTGGGTTTGTTTCCACAGGTAGACTCCTAAATGTTTTATAATGTCTACAGTAATTTTAAATGAAATTTCTCTTTCTGTCTCTTGCTGTTGGGCTTTGTTGGTAATATATAGAAATGCTGTTGATTTATGTGGGTTTATATTATAGCCTAGCAGAACTATTTTTTATTTTATTCTTTCAACTCCTCCCTCCCATGCCCTCTGTCTGATTTTATTCCAAGGTTTATAAGCATGAAGGAAAAAAGAAGTCTTAAGTCCTCTTCACTTGTACAATGACATTAGATTTTATAGAATGGGGTTAAAATGAAGTCTTAGGAAAAATGGTGAATAATTTGAACATATTCCTTTAAAAGATGTCATTCTAGATCAGAATGTGACTCCTGAAGCACAATCTGATCATTACTAAAAGAATAATGCTGGTTTCTATGATTGAGATAATGTCCTGGGGTGAAAGCACTTACTTTACTCAAAGAAGGCACATTTACTTGTCAAGCCAATAAGGCCTTTAAAGAAGCTCAAAAAAGAAATGTCTAAGAGTGACATTGGGCAAGACTTATGGTCAGCCAGGGAGAGAATGCACTGGCCCAAATTCTCCATTCTTCACAGTACCTTTCCAGGTCACCATATCCCGAATTGATTCTCAACCCACAATCTTTGAGTAACTGTAACACTCCAAAAAAACTAATCCCTCTCCCACAAAGTTTTATTGGTGCCTTTTGTTCTTATATCACACTTATTTCTACCCAGTGAGCCTTTTCTTATAACAAAGATTAACAAAGAAAAGCAGTTCAGCAAAACCAACCAATAAATGGTCTACATCTGACATAAGCATCATTCCACATCCATAGTCTCATCTCTTATCTGAGGCCAAGACTAGTCATGTTAAATACACAGCATTCAGTTTTGCTTTTATTATTTTTTCCATTTATATAGCAGTATTTATTGTGTATATTGTTTCCTGGTTCTGTTTTCTTCACTATGCATCAATGTATGTCTTCCCGTGTTTAAATTATTTATGTTAATGTATCACAATTTTTTAACCATCTCTCATAATATTTGTTTATAGCATCACTTCATAATTAGGTGCCGTCCTGGGACACTATTCTGAAGTGTTTATTTAAATATAACATTTCACAAATCTGTCTTGTTGTCTCAATTAGATTGTAAGGCCTTTGGGTGACGGAGACACTATAGATGGACTTTCCAGTCTCCCTTCCTTCACACTATTTTGAACCTCCTTCATACTCTAGCACAGTTTCATGTACAAAATAGACACCAAGCACTGAAATACAAATTTTTGATCCCTTACTAGTTGCACCATGGGAAGCTTAATGCAAAAAATCAAGGAAAATACTTCTCAGCTTAACCATCTATGATAACAAGTTTATATCTGAGGTCACTGGTAGACTCACTCTGAATAGAGTGAACATGGAACAGTCTAAGGCTGTAGTAATAAAGAGGGGTAGTGGGATCTGGGGGTCCTTGAGTCAGGAATGGGGCAAGGTAGTGAGTGATAAGTGGTTGGTGGATTTTTCTCTTCCTCTTAACCCTTTCTCCTTTACTGGGGCAGAATAAGCTGAAAAGATGGTGATTTGGTTTAGCTGCTTCTTCTCTTTCCCTTCCCTGAGGCTGAGAGTGGGAGTTGAGGTCAGAAAGGGAGAAGGAGGGAACTGAGAAATAGGAGCACAGCTGTCACCCACGTGCCCTGGAGTGGTGGGGGGATAGAAGAAGTGTTTGGGGGAGGAGAGGACTTTATGTACAGTAAGTTTCATTCCTAAGTAGGGCCTTGCCTATACTTTGTAATGTACTTTAATGGTACTTAGAAGTATTATTTTACAGTTTAGTTCATTTTTTTCTTTGCTAAGATCAAGAATACTGATTTGTGTCATTTCTGAATCTGTTACATAGTTCTGAAATTGTTAAATTACTGGAACCTGCTTGTACCTTGGTAGCAGCAAAACCTGAGTGCTGAGATAAAATTCTTAGCTACAATCTTAAAAGGTTTGTTAAGAATTTGTTACAAATACTCTGAAAAGTGAGGGCATTTATGCCATAATGTATTCTTTTATTAAATTAAATTCCTAAATATTCTCATTTTAAAATTTCAAGTTAATTTCCTCAATTTGCATTGTTTTTTCAAATCTCTTTCTACATTCACACAGTTTTTTGTGTTCTTCTTTGGCTTTTAAATACTAGTTGGACAGAATTTCAGATATGTTTACCAAAGCTGGATATCAGAGGGCCAATGCCCCCAAGATAACATTCAGAACCATTTTCAAAGCTGTGCTGACTTTATGGAATGCATAGTTTCTGCTGCTATAAACAAATTAGGGCTCACACACGGAGCCCCTAAGAGAATCATTTTTTCTCAAACTGAATACACTAAGGTCGAGGACTTTTTTAAAAAAAATAACGTGAGCTGATTAGTAATGTTTGGTTGAGGATACTGACAATATCTGCTTTGACACTTTATTTACCTATTAATCTAATTTGTAGGTCATATAGGATCACAGATTTAGACCTGAAAGGGACCTCAGAAGTGATCTAGTTCAACTTCTTATGTTACAGATGAGGAAACTAGGCCTAGAGTGGGACTTGGAATAATATCCTTGTTATAGCATGGAGCACACATCAGCAACCAAGCCCCCATTCTGTTCTTTTAGTTTCCACTTCCTTTTTTCTTTCTTGGGTGCTTCACCACATTTCTTTTTAATAAAAAATGATTAATTTCTTAGTTTTCACTTCTCTGTATTGACTGAATAGTTAGTATATGCAGTGGAGTGCTATGGGTGATAAAGGGGATTAAACAAAAGTTGTAAGTTATGGCTTTCCTCATGGAACTTATGATCTAGCAGGGGATCTAAGATGAATAAATATGAATACTTCAAAGATCTATAATTGCAGTATTGCAGATACTTCCATCACTGACATATATTATAGCCTATCTGTAACTTGGTAGTTGGTCTAAGCGTTGTCATGGAAGCAGAAAAAAATAAAACAACTTTCTGTCCCTGTAGCTAAAATAGTGATTCAACTCTTCAAACTTACCTATGCTGATCCTTACAAGAAATCTGCAGCCCACCAATGGGCCTGGACTTGGAGCTTTTATCCTACTGATACAGCCTTTAAGAATCCAGAGTGGTTAGGATGCTCTGATAAGGCATCATAATAAGAGTTTAGTAGAGGAACAAATGTGAAACAATTTGCAAATAAAAGAAAGGAGATGATTAAGCACTAAATTATGTGCAAACGATCATAAATATTGTAGGATTACAAAATGGGTGAAGTTTGGACTGGTATGGTTAGGGAACGGTTCATGTTAAGGGTTTGACAAATATTTTCTCATTTGATCCTCACAGTACCCCATGAGGTAGGTGTTATGATCCCCATTTTACAGTTGAGGAAACTGAGGCAGAGAGAGATTTAATGACCTGGCTTGCCTAGGGTCACACAGCTAGTGAGGCCAGATCCCGAGCCCACCGATCTATCTGCAGCACCATCTAGTTGGACTAGATGGCCTGCAAGGTCTCATCTAGATCTATGGTATTAGATCCTCTAAGGCATTATATTCAGTGTGATGCCCTACGTGCTGCAAGCATAGTTTTGGATTCTGCAAAACATAATTTGTGCCGAAGAAGGCAGCCTATCTGTAAGTGAATTGGCCATCTATAAATCTGATACAAGGCTTAAGTAATGAAATTAATTGGGGGGAGGAGAGTGAGTTCAGAAATGAGTTTGAAAATGGTTAAATCAATACAAGTATCACTTAAAGAAATTGATTCTGATTTTTCCATTAGTTTCATCCTAAAGCCCTGGTATATACAGTTCTCTGTACCAGAACAAACCTTGTCTCTCTGTAGGTGGACTGGTCTATTTATAAATAGGCTTGTTTTGTATATGAGTCTTAACATATATGTAGTCAAGGTTCACTGAAGACAAATAAATGCATTCTAATTATATCTTCAACCTAATAATCTGCGATGTTTCATATACGATCTGCTTTCTCTGTGTGATCCTGATGAATTAACATTAAGTGCAGTGTTAGTATCTTACAACCTGATATGATTTGATTTTGATGTCCTAGCTTGATCTGATTCCTCTACCAGAGCAGCAAAGTACTTTGTATGGGTAGTATGTGTGTGTATACACCTCCCCCTCACCTGCCACAAACACATTCACAATATATATATATATTTGGGTCACAGGAAGCAAGATTATCAAGCTCTCTAGGACCACAAAATGGGAAAAAAAGGTTTTAAATGACAAATATACTGATTATTTCACCAATTTGTTCCTAAGTCTGTTTCAGGGAAATGGCTTGAAAAGTAGATCTTAGGCAATCCTGAACAACACTTCTCCTCTCCTCCATGATGCAAAATGAAACTCCCAGCCTTGACTTACATTTTGATTAGGATTTTTCACTTTCTTAAATTAGGTGAAAGTGCTGCTCCATCTGGGCCTTTCCACCACATCTGTTACATCTGCAAAACTAGGCCCTAAAGTGCAAGTTAATCCTGGCTCCCCAGAGGGCCATTAATAAACAATGGACTACAGAGTCTTTAAAAAATATTTTCATAACTTTGGTCTTGTGATTCTGTTTTGTTGCTTTGCCCTTCAGGACAGTCTTGGTTTCCAGATCTAAAGAAGGGGTTAGCAGTTGTCGTAGCATCTATATATTGTAGTCACCTAATTCCATAATATACATACTTTAACCTCCTCTCCTCTTTTCTATACTTGTCCTAATAGCAATAATACTTTGAACTTATAAAGACCCATTTTACATGAGTTTTTTTTTTAACAGATCTTTAGAATTTGAAAGCACCTTTAGAGAGCATCTAGTTATGCCCAGACAAAGGAAGTGAAAGTCTCACTGCTGGGAGGAGAGCTGGGATTTGAAACCAGATATCCTTTCAACAGTATCATTAGTTTAGAGGTAGAAGATAGCTTAGTAGTAATATAGCCAAGATCCTGGTTTTACAGATGAGGAAATGAAGCTCAGGGTAATAAGATGAGCAAGTAACACAATTATTAAGTATCAGAATCAGGGTTTGACATGGTGGACATGGTAGCCCTTTTTCCCTAAGAAGAAAGGAGGCCTCATTTAGGTCACCTTCCCCTAACCCCACCAGAAGCTCTTATGAGGTGAGGCAATGAGCCCATTCAGCACAGACATGATGGGGAACACTCTGGAGGCAAATGCTTCCAGAACTTGTGGCTTTGGGTAGTAAAATACTTCCCCTAAAATGTTATCTTGGACTTTTGGGGAGCTATCTCAGACCTGATATGTGGGGGGGGGGGAGAGGAAGGGTTGGGCAGAAATAATAATTTTCTGTATAAATGTAAGGATTGTAAAAACTATAGAAATTGTTTTGAAGTTGAAATATGTATTATGTAACTATAGAGGGGAGATCTGTAAAAATATAAGGGGACCTGGATGCAGCTACATGTGTCTACCTCTGCTACAGGAACCTTAGGGAGGGGGAGGAAGAGCAGAATGGGGGTAATGTGGAAAGGGGAGAAGAGTTATGAAAAGCTCCTAGAAGAAGGAATGGTTTAAAAAGGCAAGAGGAATAAATAAATGGGTAAAATAAATGAATGGATAAAAACAGGAAGAACCAACCTTAGAGGGATAAGGCACAGAAGCTACTTTGATGAAACTTCAGGCAGGTGAGAAGAGAAATAGCTGTCTTCAGTATCTGAAGGACTCCAGGTGGAAAAAAGGTTAGACTTACTCTAGCTTTAGGGGAGGAAAGCTGCAGAGGCAAAGTTAGGATGAATGTAAGGGAAAACTTTTTAGCAACCAGAGCTGTCCTAAAGTGGAACAGGTTGCCTTGGAAAGTGGTGGGTTCCCCCCTCCACATGTCTATGAGCAGAAGAGAGATGATCATTTGACAGTGAAATTTTCCTCAATAAACAAGTCTGAGAGAGTTCTGAGGAATCACAATAGGGCTTAAAGTTATATTTCTCAGTCAGAGGCAATTTGGGGATTAGGATAAGCAATCTGTCCATGGCAGGGTGGATTAAGCAAGTGCCAGACTGGAAGACCTGAGTTTGAATTCTGACTCTGTATGTGACCTTAGGTAAGTAACTTCGACTCTCTTGGCTTCAGTTTCCTCATCTGTTAAATGAGAAGTTTCGACTAGATTGCTAATATTTCTTCCAGCTCTATAGATTAAGGCAAGTTGGGGTTAAGGAAATCTAGGTCAGCTTTTTCCAGAAATAGCACCTAGAAACAAGACAAATGAACCTTTTTGGAGTTCTGTCTCTACAACTCTGCTGTTTCCTCTTAAATGTTAATATTCATGGGGAATATCACAGCTTAAGTTCGTATCTACCTTTAGCTATAGGAAATATTGCAACCCCCCCCCCCCCCAGTAGGTTTTTGCTGTGGAATTGCCTGCTGGATTTTCTCCAATTTAATTTTTAATTGGATATATATTTAAAAAAAAAAACAAACTGCTGTCCTAGAAGGGAAGACATAGAGGACAAACAAATAGTATTATTGCTATTTATCCAGAAATCTTTCTGAAAATCCCACATCCCTGGGAACAATCATACCTTAGGCTTATACACTTATATTTTAGTTTTTTGCTAAAAACAAGTATGGGAACAGGTTGGGATCTGGGGCGGGGGAGTACCAGGAAAGAGTAAAGAGGCAATGAAAAGAAAGGTTAAAAAATGTCCTAGACAGACCTCACCTATTTT
The DNA here is from genome assembly GCF_900497805.2 of Vombatus ursinus. NCBI lineage: Eukaryota > Metazoa > Chordata > Mammalia > Diprotodontia > Vombatidae > Vombatus > Vombatus ursinus. Next base: position 9,838,074 of record NW_020954648.1, read on the forward strand.
ACAATTTTCCTTAAGATAACTCTAAGCTGTGCCACTCATCATCAGTGTCCTTTTCCTGTTCTATGAGGTTGGCATTTTAAAAATTTTATCACCATACTGATAACGTATATTGTATAGTCATTTAGTCATGCTACATGGTTAAGATCTGAGTAATGTCTACTGAAAAATTAAAAATTTTATCTATGATATGCAAATATTATCAAACTTTAAAAATGACTAAACTTATACTCTTGGTAGAATATAATCTATGTAAACACCAGAAGCTCCCTGAGGAAAAGTTGTATGTAATACATGTAAGCAGTAGTATATAAAACGAGACCCGTTTTTCTAAATTTCTTGGCTAACAGATCAGATATTTTATTTGATTTTTTTTTTAAAAAGTGGACTTTCTTACAGAGCTATCTCAGTTAGAATAAGTGTCATAGAATTCCTAAGTAGAAAGAATAAAGGTATAGGTTTGGTAGAGAAAAAGAAAATGTGGAAATTGAGTGCCAAAATAAAGCCAATATATTGGCAACTAGAGTGATTTCATGTACAATTTGGACATGTTATGGAAAAGGAAATTCATCTGTTGGAGAGATGATAATTTAAAAATCTGGAAATCTGCCACATTACCAGGAAATTTATGTAGTAAAACAGAGGCCAGAAGGTAGGCCTTTAGCGAGTTGGAGCTTCTCAGGTCTCTTCCAGTTTGCCCAAAGATACAAACTTCTTTTGCATGGGCAGAATCTTTTATGATGAAGAAACTGATTGGAAACACCCAATTCAGAAAAGCTGAACCTGCTGTCTTCCTGTGAAGATAAGCCTACCAGAGCTCCTATGAAGTCTTTGCAACTTTGTTCTAGCATGGGCCTTATTTTTCTTGGAGAAGGCATACAAATACTGAAGAGTTCTTTGACACACTCAAAATATACATGAACCCAAAAGCTGAAAGGCCAGGCCTGGACAATCAGATCAAGCACTAAGAAGGTTGGACCTAGTGGCTTTCTTGACTTCTGGAGAGGATGTATATTTCTATTTTCCCCTTCCTTGCATATAACCCTTTTCTTCTTGACTTACCACCTCCAGTGACCCAAGAAAAGGCATTTATTTAAAAGGTGGGTTGTTTGTCCTTTGTTCTCGAAGAGGACCATGATGTCATGGAGGTGATGCCCTGGCATGGAAGTGAATTGGATTTAAGTGAGGGAGTGCTGTGCAAAGTCATCAGCCTCACTTTCTCCTCTGGAACCATTTGGGTCCAGTGGCCAGATACAGATCAGGACAACTGAAGATGACCCAGGAGGCATTAGGGACCTTGGCCTTTTCAAGCTAAGGTCTTTAACAGGTCTCAGTTTGACTGAGGCATCGCTCATTCAGTGATTCAAGGCTTAATATGGATTGAGGCAGAGAATGGCCTCTTTACCTAGTCAAAAACTAAAAATTAAAAAAAAAAAAAAAAGAAAAGAAACTATCTGAGAGGGGAAGACCCTCAGGGTTTCTGGCCAAAACAGAAACAATTGCTATTTACATTAAAAAAGAAAAAAAGGTGAGTATTAAGATGACAGAAGAAAACTTCATCAACCCAGAAGGAGACTGAAGACATGGGAGACTCCTGGGTATGCTTTCAATACCATAACCATTTAAGTTCAGCCCTGCTACTAACAGGAAATTATTTTACTGTACTTAGGCATTTGGATCCATTTTTATCAGGATCATAATGAAAACCCTACATGTATTATTTTAGTCTTTTTAAATTATTGTTACATTTATTTTCTTGAGTATTATTATTTCCATTTTATAGTTGAGGAAACAGTTCTCTGTACTTTAAACTAGCTTAAGCTGCAAATCTAGTACGTGCCCTAGCACATAGTTTATTTTTTTTTTATAAAAGCACTATGTAGTGTTGAAAAATACATATATTCTTTAATCCTCTCATTTAAGAAGATGTCATATTTTTCAGCAGAGTTGGGACTAAAAGTCTGCATTATGAAAATACAGCAAAAATACTTTACTTTCACTGTGATTAATTTTGCTTAAATCAATGATATAACTCAAGATCTTTTCTTTTTGTCTTACTGTACTTGTGTTTATTAATTTTCTCTATACTGTGTCTTTTTCTAAGAAGTTTTTCTTTGCTTTGTTCTCATCATTAATTTTCTTCCTTTCCAATTCTTAAATTTTATTCTCTGATTTATTATATGTGCTCTTATTTATTTCTTCTCTAATTCTTCTATTCCTTATTGGGGCTAAAGTTTCTGAAGTATTAGAGTAGAGTTACTCATTCTAACCAGATTCTCTATTATTGCCTTGATAGATCTTGTCTTAATATCTTTCCCCCTTAATGTCCTTTCTACTACATGGAAACAGTCCTGTGTCCCAAACTGTGCAGTATGATCCTATTCCTTGCCTTTTCCATAATAATTTCATTTCCCAAAGGCTGTTTCATCTTTGAGTTCAAGTCTCTTTCTTCCCTTCTTCACCATTCTGGGTACCAGCTGCCCCTAGGAGCTCAAATATCCCTTAACCTGAGCCAGGCTGTTGTGCCCCTTGGAGGCACAACAATATCTGAGAAGATAGTCTTCTAGCATATGTACTCTCCCCAAATTAAATCCATCATGACGTCTCTGTCTCCATTTTCTGCCATCTCCCCTTTTCAAAAATATAGTAGAGGAATATAATCTCTCTCCATATTGTGGACTTGGTAGAATTCATAATCCATTTCCCTATGCCTACCCAACTTTTCCTCTCCCTATTCATATATCTTCTTTCTCTGCTATTCTGTCCCACAAAATAGGGGTTATGAGATTTAGTATGAGGTTTAGTTCATGGTGTTTCAGTCTGTTCTTTGTCTTCACTTTTCCTGTTTCTTTACGTTCTGCTTATATCTTTAACTTCATGTGTTCCTTTAAAAAAAAATCCCTTGATTCCTTTTTTTCTTTTCAACAGTGAGGTCTTTATCTCTCTAAACATGGGATAATTTTATTACTTTTACCTTCATGTTTATTTTAATATTCTGTTCACATTTAAAAAATCATTTTGTTTTAAAAATGCCTCTTGTTGAACATCTATCTTACTTCATTTATTATTAGGCTCAGATTTGCAGAGTAGGTCATTTTGGGTTGCTGTTTGTGCTCCTTTGCTTCTCTGGACATACTATTCCATCCCCCTTCTGTGACTTCTCATGATTATGTTTTCTTATGTTATTCAAACTTCCTTTGTATCTAAAGATACTTCTCCTGGCCACTTAAAAATTTTGTTGTCATTTAAATGTTTAATTTACGACTTTTATATCTTAAAGTTGGAACCTGGAGGTGATCTGTGTATTTTCTCAATTGGTGCTTCGTTGTCTTTATTTAGAAGTTGTGGGCAGTTTTCTTCTATTTTCTGTATGATGCCATTTATGTTTTTTGATTTGTTGTATTCTTGTAGGAGATCTATGAGTCTCAAGTGATCTTGGCATATCCTATCTTCAAGGTAGATGGCTTTGGCATGTATAGAATTAATGTGTTCTGTTAATGTTGTAGCCATTTACTTCTTTTCTGAAAGATCTTTCCCTTCCTCAGTATTTCTATTTTCCAAATCTGTTAAACTCTTTCACTTCTTTAAGATACTTTCTGTTATGGATTCATTTTTTCCTAATTTTTTACATGAGTTTTAAAATGCTGCATTGAAAACTCTAAATTCCGACTATATTCCTAGTTTCTCCTTTCATGGGTTTCATTTATTTTCTGAAACATTCTGGAGTTTCTTGCTGCTCTAGGCTCTCGTGGGAGTCTACAGGATTCCATATTTCATCAGGCATTGGTTTAATTTTCTTTGTCTTGTATGTTTGTTAAGAGAGTTTGTATTCCCTTTGAAGATTTGGTACTCATTCTTCCTCCTGCTTTTAGGACTGATTTATTTACTAGTACTCTGAGCTTTTTTTGAGGATTTTTCTATTGCTATATTTGGTGTTTAAACTTTTGGAGAGGTATATCTTTACTACACTTACTTTCTGGCTTCTCTCACTTTTGCTTACGAGTATACCCTCCAAAGCTGAGCTTCAAGGCTACCTTGAATTGGGGGATAATGGGTTTACCAGCCTGGATTCCTGTCCTGAGTATCCTCTGAGGGCACAGGGCTGGGTTCCAGCCCCCCTTTCCTTCAGACCTGGTATAGCCATAATTGTTGGCTACCTCTCTCCATCTCAGTTCCTCTCTTGACTGTCCTCCTTCCTTTTTTCATTTCTAGGCCAAATCAGAAACTGCCTTTTTTTTTTTCCTTCCTGGATAAGGAGTGTATTAAGGTAGAGTCTCTAAAGCCTTGTAGAGTTCCTAACCTAAGGCCAGGTCCCATTCAGAAAGCAGCACATTTCATTTCTTCCCCTTCCTCCTCACCAGGCTGAGAAGGATCAGTTTATGCCATTTGTTGTGAGATATCAAAAGAATGGAGAAATGTCCTAGCAAAATCTTTGCAAATGGAGTGCATAAATCCCTCAGTGCACCCTACGCACAAGCCTTTGAGCCAGTTTGTATCCTATAAGAACTATTCCTCTTGTGGGAGTGGGGAGATTAATGGGGAGAGGGTGCTGAATGAGTGCATTAAGGACTGGATTTCACCAGTGTTAATGCACAAGGATTTTACTTTGTCAAGGTTTTCCCCTTTTAAATCCTGTGGTTTTAGCTGTAAATATTCTATGATTGGCACATAACAATCAATGATGGTCTCATGACTCCACTAGACCTAAAAGAGTTATGACAGACAAGAAAAAAATTACCTGTGCAAGTAGACCTGGTTGGATCTGGAGAGGCTGAGCTTCTGGAGCCTGAGTGACAATTGGAACTGCATTCTCCATCCGCACAGAATAACCAGCATGCTTTGAAGGGGAGGCTTGTAACCCTTTACCAGGAAATAAATAAAAGAATTTTTTAATAAGTTATTAGTTAACAGAAACTCTTCTTAACTTGGCTGCAATTTTAATGGAAAATAAGACATTTTTTCGAAGAGATGCTTAATTGTTGTCGTTTAGTCGTTTTCAGTCATGTCTGATTCTTGTGACCCTATTTGGGGTGTTCTTTGCAAAGATACTGGAGTGGTCTGTCATTTCCCTCTTCAGCTCATTTTACAGATGAGGAAAGTGAGACAAACAGAATTCAATGACTTACCCAGCATCATATAGCTAGTAAGTGTCTGAGACCAGATTTGAAGTTGGGAAGATGAGTCTTCCTGACTTCAGGCCCGGCGCTCTGTCCACTGTGCCACCTTGCTCTAAATAGAAAATACTAAAGCCAATTTTGAAACAAAGATGCCTGTTATCTGAGAACAAGGGCATAATTAAGGATTTTATGAAGATAAGCAATGTATTTAGGCAAGAGTCAACTGCTGTTTGGGAAACTGTAATAGAAAGATTTTCAACTAGCTACCTTTCAAAATAATGCTGTGTGCTTCAAGAATGGAAAGACTAACTATCCTAAATCCTGGATTCCACTAGCTTTAATGCTGGCTACTTCTCTAGACTTCTGTTTCCTGACTTCTAAGTAGCTGTCATATTTTTTACCTCTAAGGGGTAAGAAAACCAATGTTTGAGATTTCTGGATAAACACGGACATATATGATCATCTGCCTATAGGGGTGGGGTGAGGGTGGGAATGTAAGTAAATCCAAAAACCATTTGACTTTAAAATCTTTTTAGCTAACATATTAATTTTCATAATTAAATTTTATTTATATGGAAACAAATTCCACAGCAAAACCACACTAATGGAGAGGCAGTGTGATGTAGAAGAATAAAGAGTAGGCATTTGAGTCAGGAAATCTTGGGTTCAAGACCTGCCTCTGACACTGAATCAAGACTCATGAACATAATAGTAGTACAAAGCGGTATAATTTTTTTAACTTAACCTGATCTAGCAGTGGCAGCAACATTCAAATAGTGAGCCTGACTAGTAGATTACTTTTAGGTAAAAGTATGATATTATTTCTAAGTTGGTAAAAAAAAAATGACAAGAGTTAGAATCTAGTTAAGCTACTACTCCAGTACTAAACACAATGGAAAACAACTAACATTCTCATTAGGAAGCTCACAATATCTTCCACTCTAGAAACTTCAAAGAGTAAGATTCTATAACATCAAAATCGTCTATGGCAGAATATTTTGGATGTCAGAAAACTGGAAGTTTTCAAGTGACTAGAAGACAAGAAAATAAGTAGTATGAGAATAGCCATCACTCTACAAGAATCTGTCTTTCCTTACCTTGAAAACCTGGGGGACACACGATAAGGGCTTGCTGGAAGGGGTCAGGCCGGGCACAGATCTGCGCTGTTCCAGTCTGCAGGGGCATACTCCGCTGGGCCACTGCAGCCATGGATGCCGCTGAGGGCTGGTAGAGTGTAGATTGGTAGTTTAGTATGGAGACTTCGGGATTGGCTAAGGAAATAGTGGCACTGGTGGAGGTGGGAGCCAGGTTGGTGGCCTAAAGGAATGATGGGAATTAAACAAAAATAAACAAAAATAAAAAATGAGGGAGGTGGTATGTTGGAACACACAACGCTAAAGCAAGTAAACGAACACAAAGAAGAACAAAACCAAGAGCAAAAGCAAAGACAGAGGGGAGTGGAAAATAGAATTGAAAGGTCTCACAAGTTAACTTAGATACCTGCTGACAACTGAGGACCCACAGCACATCTCTGTGATTACACATACTCCCCTGATGGCTAGAGAGCCAATTCCCTCTGCAGAGAGATTATATTTATTTAACAGGAAGGAATAAATTCTTATTCAGAATTAGGCTTATTGTTTGAGGTCTCTGTGTCCTCATGGTAATTGTGTTCAACTGCTAAATCTTATGAACAGCAGAGATGAGAACAAATGGTCAAGAGAGTTTAAAGATGTCTCACCATGGGCCACTGAAATTATTCTCACCTCACTTCCTCTCGTTAAAAAAAATCTTTTAGAATGATGTCTAACTGGTAGGCAGAGACTTCAGAAGGAAATCAAATTCTACTTCCTTTCTCACGCCCCATGTCAACTTTCTTTCCTGTGCTTCTTCAGAGAGGAGGCAGAGTAATGTTTGTTCTTCAGTAACACTGCCTGTGCAGTTTTGTGTTACTGTATCAACCAACAAGCATGTACAACATGTTCATTATGTCATATATACAGTGCTTGGTGCTGTGGGAGAAGCTAGAGAACTCAGTGGTCTCTGCTTAAAATCTAGATGGGAAGACGAGACTAATTATGTGAAACAACTAGAAAAAATGAATATATAAATAAATGCAAAAATGTGTGTCTAATAGACTCCAAATGCTCTCAGAATTAAGAGAGGAACATGAGTGAAGTCCGGGGTAATCAGAGAATCCTTCAGGCAGAGGTGACTTAGGCAAGGATTTGAAGGATGTGTAGAATTTAGTTAGGAGAGAAGACCAAGAGCAGAGATATAGAAGAAGAAATAATGACTCAGATTTTCAAGAGTTGGGAGGGACTTAAAGACTCTAACCCAACTTACACCTCTTGAGGCAGTCCATTACATTTCTGGATAGTTCTGAATATCACAAATCTTCCTTACATCAATACAAACAGAAAACCTATTCTTTAGAATAAACATCCTTGGTTCCATAATATGGCATGAACTCAAGGCTCTTTAGTATCCCAATTGTCCTTTTCTGGACACTCTAATTTATGAATGTCCTTTCTAAAATGTGGCATCCAGAACTGAACTGAATATCCCAGATGTGGTCTGACCAACAGGACTTTAACTTATCAGTGCAGCCTAAGATTGTATTTGCTTTCTTGGATGCCTTATCCCAGTTTTTTCCCATTGGTCCATGAAAATCTCCAGACTGTTTTCAAACTACTGTCTAGCCATATCCCTCCCATTTTGTACTCTCATTTTCTGAACCCAAGTGTAAGACTTCATATTCTTCTCTGTTACATTTCATTTTATTCCATTTTGCCCCATAGAATTTAAGTGCCTTGAGGGCAGAGACTTCTTCATTTTTGTCTTTTTAGCTCCAGTGCATGGCATAGTCCTGAGCACATAATAGGGACTTAAATGTTTATTAATTGTGCTTGTAAATTCAGTATCCTAGCTTGTCAAGATATTTTTTAATTCTAATTTTGTCTCTTAGCTATCTTTCCCAGCAAATCTTATAAGTCTGGAATCTGTGCTTTTATTTGGTTCATTGATAAAAATGTTAAGCAGAACAGATTCTTAGGACACCCCACTGGAGTTTCCCTAAGTCATTATCAACAATTAACATCAATTTTGATTGATCATTTAATCAGTTCCAAATCTATCTAATTGTATTATCTTCTAGCCCATTTCTTTTCATTTTCCACAGGAAAAATATACAAGAAAAATTCACATTTACAAAGTACTTTCCTCATAATAACTTTGTAAGGTAAGTAATACAAGTATCATCCCCATTTTACAGATGAGATCACTAAAGGAAAAAATTGTTAACTGACTCACCTAAGATAGTGAATGAAATGTTGGAGCAAAGACTCAAATTCGGGCCTTGTCATTCTAAAGCCATTGTATATTACACTACACATTCTGATCAGAAAATAAGAAGACCGGAAGATTAGAACAGAGGGTTCAAATTGAAGAATTATAGGAAATAAGACTGGAAAGAAGGGATGAGTCAGATTACAAAAGGTCTAGGAGAGTAGGTGAAAAAAAAAAAGAGGTTTGATGTTTAAGTAGCAAGGAGTTATTAGCCTTTGGAGCAAAGGAGTAAGATAATATGGTGACAGTATTGTTTAATTAGGAATGATTAATCTGGTAGGAATATGTCAGATGTTTTGCAGGAAGTAGAGAGTAAACTGAGGAAGGGGTGCTTAGCTGGGAGAATGATGAAATTGTCTAAGCATGCAGTATTAAGTACCTGGAGTAGGAAGTAGACATGGGAATGAAGAGAAAGGAACTGATAGGAGAGGGATTTCAAAATAAGAATAAAGAGGAATTGCTGGGTACAAGACATGAAGTAGAGAGATGAGTCAAGGATGACTTTAAAGCTTTTGAGTCTTGGTGGCTTGGGAAACTGGTGGTCCTACCGGCAGAGATGAAGAATCTGTTTTGAAGAGTTTAATCTTATTTATTTATTTGATTGATTGATTGGCAAGGCAATTGGGGTTAAGTGACTTGCCCACAGTCACACAGCTAGTGTAAAGTCTCTGGTCTGAGATAACATTTGAACTCAGGTCCTTCTGACTCCAAGGCTGGTGCTCTATCCACTCCACCACGTAGCTGCCCCAAGAGTTTAATTTTAGACATGTGTTTTGACAGAAAGACATTGGGGTAGAAATGTTCAGTACTCAGCTAAAGATATGAGACTGCAGCTCAGATGAGAAGCCAATAGAGTCTCTAGATTAGTAGTCTACAAACTGACTATTGATTGATGGATGCTGTTAAAACAGATGAGCTTTATGGAGAAGAAAATGTAGTAAGAACAATAAAAGGCTGAAGACAGCCTTGCTTGGGGAATATCACAGTTTGGGAACAGGAAACTAGGAAAAGAAATACAAGCTGAGAGGGAAGAAAAGCAGGATGATAAGAGCATAATGGAAGGCAAAACAAGACAATCTCAACAAGTTGCTGAACGAGTATTAGATGCAATAAAGAAGTAAAAGAATAGCTGTAAATCAAATTACATTTTGAATACAGTGTTGCTCTTAATATTGAAAAGAATTACAGAGTGAATTAGAAATTTGCAAGTCACCACCCAAGGGATCTGTTTTTTTTTTAAGTTTGTCATGTCTAATTTGAAAAACAAAAACAAGGTACAACCTACACTTTTGTCTGGAAGAAACTAGAAAAGGTTTATGTGAATCTATTTTATTCGTTGATTAAATGGCTGGTGGAAAAAAAAAACAAAAAAAAAGTTACATATTCCCCCTCACACTATTTTCTCTAGCATTATCTAACTGCCTAGTGGATACCTTTATTTAGATGTCTTGCTTTCTTCATCCATGCATGTCTAAATCTGAGATCATCTCTCCTCAAAAAACAAAAACAAAAACAGCTTTCCCTTTTAATTTCCCATTTTTGTCAGTGATACCATAATAGTCTCAATCTTTGAAACCCCAGAAAGGTCCTTGACTCTCCACCCTTCCTTAATTTCCATAATCCAATCAGGCACCAAGTTCATTAGTTTTCCTCTGTAATATCTCTTGAATCCATCCCTTTTTTCTATTATCACTACCCCTACCTTAGTCCAGACCCTTAGCTCTTGCTTGGTCTATAATCTCTTTTCCCTTTGTATAAAGTTTTCAAATTCATCTAACATACCTGCAGCTGCTCAGAAACTTCCAGTGGATCCTGACTACCTAGAGAACAAGATCTGTACTCCTAGCATGGCTTTTAAGGCTCTCTACAATCAGTTCCAGACTAATCTACTATTACTTCTCTCTAAGAATTTCTACCCAGCATTTCTAGCTTAAGTCCCCTCCTCTCCACTTCCACACCTGCCACCGTAGTTAAGGCCCTCATTACCACTCACTTGGACTATTGCAACAGCCAGTTAAACAATAAAACAAATAAATAAAACAAAACCCAGTGGCTTCCTATTAAATGTATAAAATAAAATATAATTAAATAGCCAGCCCCCCAATAAAACAAAACAAAACCCAGTGGCTTCCTATTATGTATAAAATAAAATATAATTAAAAATACCATAAAGTCTTCTGTTTGACATTTAAAGTTCTTCACAACTTGGCCCCTTTATCTTTCCAGTCTTCTTATACATCGTTCTCCTCACATTCTATGACCCAGCTCTACTGACCTGCTCACTGTTTTGTACATGCAGTTCTCCATTTCCTATCTTTGTCTTTGCATCGACTGGCCCTCCTGCTTGGAAAGGATCTTATCTCCATCCCTTGGAATCCATGGTTTACTTTATTTTTTATTTATTTTTACTTTGCATTTTTAAAGATTTATTCAAGCTCATTACTGTCTATTCAGACACCACCTAGGAACTACTTTTTAGACTGCTACAATTGTTTATAAAGGGAGAGATAATCAACAACTTTCTTTTTTTCTCCATTTTATTTTTTTAAGGATGCTTTTATTTTTTTCTCACATGTAAAAATGATTTTTTAACATTTGCTTTTTATAATTTTTGAGTTGCAAATTCCCTCCCTCCCTTGCCCCGCCCTTGAGAAAGAAGCAAGCATTTTGATATAGATGTACAATCATGCAAAACATTTCCATATTAGCTATGTTGCAAAAGAGAACACAGACAAAAAGAAAACAGGAAAAATAAATAAAGAAAAGTTTAAAAAGTACACTTCGATCTGAATACAGACTGCATGGCATGGTTTACTTTAAGACTGCTCAAGAGCCACCTTCTCCATTAATCCTTTGCTGGTTTTCTCTCCCTTTTCCTCCCCCCCCCCCCACTGCTAGTGTACTCACTCCCAAAACTCTTTTGTATATATTTTACATCTTATTTAAAGATATTATCTCCAATTAGAACTTACACTCTCTGAGCACAGGAATCGCTTTTCTTTTGTCTTTGTACCTTCAGTGCTCAGCACGTGCCAGGCACGTAGTAAGTACTTAATAAGTGATTGTTGATTTGAGAGCCTTCTGTTCCATCCAAACTAATTTATTTCTAGTTCCCACACATGGCTGGCACATTTATACTTCCCTAGCATTGCTAAACTCTCCCTATCCCTCTGTATATATTTAAGTTCTTTTTTTGTTCTTTTTTTTTTTAAATGTAGCTGATGTCCCACTGATTTCATGAAGCCTTCTCTGATCAAGCTTAAAGTGACTGTCCCTTTTCTGAACTACTATAGCATTAATTGTATGTATTACACATATTTGGTACTCAGTGAGTGCTCTAAGTGATCTTTTTTATGTAGAAGGCTTGTCTTTTTCTAGACTGTAAGCTCCTTGAGAGGAGTGCCTTATACCTCTCCATATACTTAGCACAGTGCCTTGAACACAGGCATTCAATAAATGCCTGATGATGAAATATATGTTTGTCTTTTGGAGGAGACAAGGCATACATTTGTGTGACTCACTGGGACAGCAGAAGTGGTGACTGACTTGAATGGGAGAAGGAGAAACAGAACAGAAGATACCTAAATGCACATCTTCCCTTAGTACCTTTCATATCTCTTAATCATCTCAGCTTCTAGTTTTCCCCCATCCTTAGTTATAAAGCCTTTCTTTTCCTTTCAGCGTTACCTTCTCCAACATTCAATTTTTTCAGTACAGGACATGAAAAGTACTTTTAAATTCTTCAATATACAAAGACTACCATCTATTACAGGTCACTAAACTTTAGTTTGGCAGAATTGAGAGCTATAGTTTCTGGTCTTGGTTGTGCCATTAATCAGTCGTGTTACGGTGAGCTAGTTATTTTAAACTACCCATATCCCAGTTTCCCCTTATATAAAAGGAAGGGACTGGACTACTTGATTTCTAGACTATGAGGACTAACAGATTTTAGCATTCAGTGCTGAATAAATGTCAAAGATAAAAGCTAGCATCTCCCTGCCATCAGTCCCACACTGGGAGAGAGAAAAGAACTACAGAATGCCTACCATGTGACTCATATAAGAAAACTTACTCTGGCTAAGCCAATGTCCAACACAAAAGGGATTTAGCTTCTCAGGGAAAGTATGGTCAGAAACAAACTCTATTAAATCATACCTATCCATTTATCTTGTTTCATATTTAATTGTGCTGAATTCTGGACTGGAAACAAGTTCAGTGGAAGACGATGCCTGATCCCCAGAATGTTCTACAAAGTACATAGAGCAAAGGCCCTCTTATGTTTTATTGCAACTAGTGATGTCATTTTGGCATGTTCTTCCTTTCCCTCCCACCTCTGGCTCTTGCCTTACCTGGTTGTGGACAGTGTTCAGCTGGTTGTTAAAGGTCATGGTTAGGTTGGTAGATGTGCTGGGGGCCACATGGGTGATGAAAGGTGTTTTACTCTGATTCACTGTATCATACATATTCACCCGGCGCTTGCAAATCTCCATATTCTGGAAGCAAGACTTGACACTTTTCATCAGGAAGGGGGAGGAAAAGATGAAGGGAGACAAAAGAATTGGGGCAAAAGGAAATGGGGTGGGTGGGAAGGAGGTGGAGAGAAAAAAAGAGAAAGTGTTAAAGAGAACATAATGAAATCAACTACAAATTTCAACTGTAAGTCAAAATTTCCTGCTTCTCTCTCTAAACAAAGGCTATGTATTAGTAATACTTAAAATTCTTTAGATAAAGGAAAAAAAATTTTTTTTCTACCCTCATAGGTAAAGGAAATATGTAGCACATACAAGCTGATAAGTGGATCTAGTTAAAATCTTATATCCTTTATATTTTTAACAATCTTCTAGGCCAAAGATTCTTAACCTTTTTTGTGTCATGGATAGTTTTTGGCAGTCTGAATATTTTTAAGTGATAAAATAAAATACATACAAATACGAAGAAAAAAATATAAAAAAAAAGTTTATCAACTCTAGGTTAAAACTCCCTGCTCTAGCCCACATTCCTTTTTTCCATTTTCAACCCTTAATAGGGTTGTATTCACATAATTCCAATTTTAAGCCCCTTAAGAGCAGAAACTACATTTTCTCCTTCTTTTGTATACCCCACAGTGCTAAGCACATTATAAAAACTTCCTGATTTGTCAACACTTTCATACAAATGGCTAGTTGGCCATGATTTCCACTTTGCTCCTGAGGCCATTCTCTGTCTTTCACTCTTATTCCAGAAAAGCAAGAGATCCCAAGGCTGACTATCAGCTTAGGGCTGGTCCAGGGAACTGCTATTTCCCCTCAAGGGTACTGCGCATGCGAGCATACACACACACACACACACACACACACACACACACACACACACACACGCACACGCGCGCGCGCGCAGGCATCAGACACTTGCTTCCTTATGCATAAACGTCTGTTTTTAACTTTTCTCTCTTTCCCTCTCTCTTTTTCTCTTCATTCCATTTATAAGTTAAAAATAAAAAAGAGAGAAACCCTAATGATATCTGAGCTGAGAACTTTGCCTCTTTATTGAGGAAACTGAGGCCATTATTCATGAGCTCCCTCTTTGCTCCTCCACTCTGGTTCCTTCCTCCCAGGCTCTGATAATGAGGTGGCCTTTCTCCTTGCCAAAGCCAACCTCTTTCCACAGGCCATTTATTTCACCCTGTCCTGTCCTCTCTAGCACATTTCCCCCTTAATCATCTCTCTTCAACTTCACCAGCCATGGTTCCTTTCCTTTAACCTTCAAACAAACCCAAGTCACCCCTAACCTTAAACCTTCACTAGACCTTACTCTACTCTCAAGTTATCATTGTATTATCTCTCCTTCCTTTCTCAGTTAAATTCCTACAAAATGCTGTTTATACTCGTTGCCTTCACATTGTCTTTCTCTTCAATCCTTGGCAGTTTGGCTACTCATAACTTGGCAGTTTTGACCTTATAATCAACAAACTGTTCTCTCCAAAATGACCACTAATCTTGAATGGCCAAATCTATAGGTTTTCTTATTGCTCATCCTTTTTGACCTCCATGTTTCATTTGAAGCTGTCGATCACTTCCTCTCCTCTTGGAAATTCTCTCCTCTTTGGGTTTTTGTGACACTGTTGTTTCCTGATTCTCCTCTTACTTGTTTGATCCTTCTCAGTCTCTTTTGCTGGCTAATTATCACCCCCTAAATGCAAGTATACCCAGGGCTATGTTCTAAGCATTTTTTCTCCCTACATTCTCTCTTGCTTACTTCATCATTTCCCATGGCTTTAATTATCATCTCTATACAGATTTCTATCTGTCTCTTTATCTGGCTCTCCCTTGAGCTACAGTTTCACATCACTATTGGACATTTCAAATGGGAGTTTTGAACTCAACATGACCAAAACACAACTCATCCATTATCATTTCGTCCCAAAGCCATCTCTCTTTCAAAATTCCTTTTACCTGTTGAAAGCATCACTATCCTTCTAGTCTCTCAGGTTTATTACTTCAGCATTATCCTCAGCTCTTCACTCTCCCTTACCCCATATATCCAAGCAGTTATCAAATCTTGGCATATCTGTCTTTATGATATTTTTTGTATCCAACCCCTTATCTTTATTCACATAGTTACTGATTTAGTTCAGGCCCTTATCACCTCTTGTCTGGACTAATGCAATGACTTCCTAATTGGTCTTCCTGCCTTATGTTTCTACTTATTCCAATCCATTTTCCACATAACTGCCAAAGTGATTTTCCATAAGCTTGGATCTGATCACATCACTAGTTTACTCAATAAACTCCAATGGTTCCCTGTTGTTTATAGAATAAAATAAAAACTCCCCATCTGGCTTTTAAAATCCTTCACAGCCAAGGCTTAACCTGTCTTTCCAGCCTTAAACATTACTTTCCTTCCTGAACTCCATGATTCAGCCAAACTGGCTTTCTTTCTCTTTCTCACACATGGCACTCCATTTTCCATCTCGGTACTTCTGCTGTGGCTTTCCACCGATGCCTGGCATTTACTCTCCTCGTTTTTGACAAATAGAAGTGTAAGTGCCACCTTCTATGTGAAGCCTTTCCTGATGCCCTCCCCTCCTACTTTTTAATTACGTGTATTTATTCTCTTTACCTCTGTGTGGTATACATTTCTATATGGTTGTCTTCCTTGACAGACTAGAAGCTCCTTGAGAGTAAAGAATATTTCATTCTTTGTATTTGCATCTCTAACACCCAGTGTAGTGCCTGGTATATAGTAGTGAACTGAGAAATGCTTACTGATTGATAAGAATGATGCTACTAGTATATGTATATTAAAGAAAAAGAAAGTACACCAAACTCCAAAACCCCATGAGCACCCAAAAATCACCTTCAGAATCTGCTTCCTTGTTGTCCTTTTAATTAAAAATCTGCTTTTTTTCATGTTCTCCATATTATGTTTATACTGATAACATCTAATAAGGATCATAAAATTTTGAGTTGGAAAGGGAACTTAAGACATCATCTAGTCCAACCCCTTCATTTTATAGATGAAGAGACTAAGGCCCCAGGAGGTTAAGGGATTTTCCTCAAGTTGATAACTAATACTTGAGTATAAGATTATATAATAGTTTCCTCCTAGAACCTTAGAGCTGAAAGGGACTTTGAGGTCATATGGCCCAGGTTCCTGCCTTCAGGTGAACGTATAATCATCCAAGACAAATGGTTTCTTTTTATTTTTTTTGGTGAGGCAGTTGGGGTTAAATGACTTGCTCAGAGTCACACAGCTAGTGAGTGTTATTTGTCTGAGGTCAGATTTGAACTCAGGTCCTCCTGACTTCAGGGCCAGTACTGTATCCACTGTGCCACCTAGCTGTCTCCCCTAACAAGAACGTTTTTTTATTTTTTTTGGACAAATGGTTTCTTGAAATTCTCTTGACATGGAGACATTATAAACCATTCCATTAACTCATCCCAGCATTTTATCACTATAACAATTAAGAAATTCTTCCTTTACAACCATCAAAGTCTTTCTGGCTTTAGTTGAAGTCTATTTCTTCTTGTGTTAATCTTGCATAGAAATTGCTCAGCCAGCTCTTTAAAGACTCATGTCCTCCTTATATTCCTCTATACAGGTATAGTGATTATACTTAGTGCTGCCTATATGATTCCTATTGAGATGCTTTAGAATCTTTAAAGGACATTGAAGGAAGTGATCAAATCCTTATCTGTGATTTAACTTGCTTAGAATATCTAGGTTTATAGGACAGGTTATTTACATAAGCTGCTATCCAAGCATCTTGTTTTACTCCCATGGCCCAGTAATACTGACTTAAGCCTTAGTTCAAATAATTAAGTCAGACCCTACACAGTTTAATCACTGAGATGTACACAGCTGAGCTGAAATTTCCTTATATCAACTCTAGCACTAAGGAAGTATGCTCTCTTGTAGCTGTTGCAAAGAGATTTAACCTGTATAACAAACACTCCCCTTCCCCAGCTGATAACCCAGATCAAGGTTAGTTAGGGGTCAGGGCCAACACTGAGAATTCAGGCCTAGTTAATAGTCATGGCAGTGTTAATGGAGATCAATCAACAAGCATTTATTAAACAACTGTAATTTGTCAGGCACTGTGGTTGTGCCTACTGAGACTGGGTCCATTTTAGGTTGGGCTAAAAATAGCTCTACTGTTTAATATTTAATATTTAATAATTAAACTGATTGTACTTTTGATATTGCCATTATGGGCACAACCCTTCATATATGGTTCCCCAGTGTTTAGAACGGCCCAGTAGTTCACCTAGTTTTGGTTGTCTCCTATTTTCCCACCGTTCTCTCTTTTAAATTGTTATAAAACACCAAGAAGGAGGCTTACTGTGTGCTATGGGGAAAATCAAGCAAGTGTGTCATGGTAACAAAGGGGTGGTTCAGGGTTTCGATCGGTGTGACCCTCTTATCTGCATCAATGGTCAGCATCTTCTTCAGCAGGTCTATGAATTCTCGCCGGTCAGCCTTTTCCACTAACATGTCACTCCCTTCCAGATCTGTGGTCATATTCACCTAGAGGGAGAACCAGACAAGTCACAGTGGATCCTTCCCTTGACTCTCTCTGCATTTTCTGTTTCAGCTCACCTTTAGCCCACCCCACAACTGAGTAGCCTCCATCTTGCCTATTAGGGGGCCAGGTAGCAACTCTTCACAGCCCTCCTTAGCTAGTTTGACTATTCAGGATGTGGCTTAGGACTTTGCAATAGAGGCATGGGGACAAAAAGGGGGAGGGGGTAAAACCTATGAGACATCAGCAGTCTGCTAGAGAATGAGATATGAGTTGATTAATGTTTTGACCCCTTAACCTGAAGCAAAGTTATTTGTTATCCTTTATAAAAAATTAACGATAACTGAATAATAAGAAATTAGAAGAAATAAAATGAGGGAAAAGTTAGCTCATGAACACTCTGTGGAAGAACAACTGACATGTCTTTCATCCTTTTCTAATCTAAATATCACCTCATGGGAGAAATCAGATACTGAATGCCCCCTTTACTGCTTTTTTTAAAAACTGTAACATTTTATTTCAGGGTCTGAATTCTTTCTATCTTCAAAATGTCTTCCCTGAAATGATCTCTGACCAACATAGGCGGGGGTCAGAGTTCATTATTTGTAGTTTATATTTGTGCTTATTTTCCACCGATGCCTTCTGCAGATCATTTTCTGTTGATCCCTTCTAACATGCCTCAGTTAAAAAGGTAGCAGTTTTCCTCAAAATCTTTGCTGATCCTAGTTATAGAAAGAGGTTTTCAAAGTGGTTATTGGTCTACACATCCCCATCTCTACATGACTTTAATGTAAACTCCTCTTTCCATTAAAAAGTTTTATTTTGGTAAGGTGCTAGACTCATTTTTCACACTTAAGGAGATGGCAGCTTGTACTTATTATAAAGGTATATTCATTCTTTAAGACCTAAAAAGTAATGACTTCTTCCTCTATGTCTGGGATGTCTGAGTTTACTGATATGGCTAAATTCTTCCACAGGAAATATTAGCAGGATAGACTATTATTAGTCTCACAAAACGAATTCCTTTACTGAAAACTGCTTGTAACAAAAATATCATACTTTTAAGATATTTCATAGGCCCAAATGGTAATCTTACTAAAACTAGTTAGGGCCTATGTATATATCTTATACCCATGTTCAAAGTAATTCAGGGCCAAATGACATGATTAAGGGAGCTTGTGGATTTCCACCAAGCATTCTTCATCCCATCTGTCAAAGAACTTGGCATTTACTAAGTCTTCTTATACCTGGGTAATCAAAGGGCTTCCACTACTTACCCATGAAGCTTACCTGTGCCATGTCATCCAAACAGTTAAAAATGTACTTCCTTGCTTCCTTCGACTTAATCCCTGTCTCTGCCTCATGATCATCTGGTGTCTGGTCAAAACAAGTAAAAGCTGACTGGTTATCTAAACTACTCCCAAATCAGCATAGCTAGTACACTTAGCAATTCTGGTCCATGATCCCTTCCCTATTTTTGAAAGGAAACCTTTCAAAGGCCTTCAATTTTGCAAACTTCATTGAAACCTCACCCAGTGAAAAGCCTCCAGGTTTCAAAATGATCTCTACTAATCAGACTGTTCCCTTCTTCCAAGATTAATCTGACAGATGAAGAGGAATTACAGAATTCTCTTATTACCTTTAGCCTCCACAAAGGATATGGTGAGTCTGTATCACGGTTGAAAAACCTTGTTGTCTTTGTTCCTGCACTTAATAAATATTCTGCTGGCAAACCTTGTGTTTGTGAAATATATCGAATCTGTGAAAGAAGAGAAAATAAAGTCACGGTATCACTGACCTTCTGTTGTGTTAGTGGCTTTAGGGGATTTCAGAACAAGAGAAATTACAATTTTATACACAAAAACAAAAAGAAAAGAAAATGGAGGAGGGGGAAGAGTAGAAAAGAAAGAATGGAAAAATTAAGAGAATAACGTTTTGGGCCCTGTAAGTTGGGGCTGAAGCAGATATTTTTAAAAAACCTAAACATGCCCATGAGTATGTTGTATAAAACATAAAATTCTAATCTACCATATTTTCTACAAGAGGAAATAAAGGAAATTAAATGGAGAGTTGTCAAGAATATCTGGGATTATCTTGACTCACCTGATCATATTCTGATGCTCCTGGGTATAAAGGCCAACCCAAAAATAGCTCTGCAATGACACAGCCCAAGGACCACATGTCAATTGCCTCACAAAAAGGTAAACCAAGGATAATTTCAGGGGCTCTGAAAAAGAATAGAAGAAACTACTTAGCAGTTCTAAAACACAAGTGGGTATTCATGACTTTTTGAACTATGCATAATCTGTAAAAATGACATACAGCACTAAGACGGTAAAGCATTTTACATATATATGTCCTTTCATCCTTATAATAACATATATTGATTATATTAACTTATTGATCCTTATAATAACTTCATGATGTAGGTATTGCAGGTAGTTTATGCCCATTTTACAGATGAGGGTATTTTTATAATGGATTCACTTTATACATGAAGGGTGGATGCTAATGATCCATCTAAAAGATTGCCATGAAATGCAGAGTGGTTTTTTTGGTCACCAGGAAAACACACTTTTAAAAAGAGTGCATGTAGTTGGTCGTCTCAGAATAGAACCAAGTCAACTGACTGATTCAAGGGTCAAACCTGTAACCTCAATCAGTACCATGCCCTAATCAAATGCTGTCTTAGAAGCATTCAGGCAAATGTTTTCTAGTTTGATTAGTGATTCTTTTAGTATAGGTATGCCTTTCACCATTGGAGATTCCAGTTCCTCTATACTGTAATAGATGGACATTTGGAGTTGCTGTAGCCAAAAAAGATTCGTTCCCTGATAGCTGTCTTTTGCCTCTTACTAGCTGTGTGACCTCAGGCAAGTCACTTAACCCCAACTGCCTCACAAAAAAAAATTATAAAAAATGAATGTCAAAAATTGTCTTTACATGTAACTGGAAAGAGTAAAATACTATTAAAATAAATTTATAAATCTTATAAAAGGGGTTTATCTGTTGAAAATACATATCATTGTGAAGAGGAAAGTGATATCTCCTTCCCTTTCTAGTTTTTTTTTTTGCTTTCTCTTTTTTACCCATCTTTAAATAATAAAATAAAACAATCATAACCTTGGATGTCATTTCCTAATTCTTCCCCCATTTAAATCGCACCCTTCAAATCTCCCCGAGTAGATTATCTCCCATTTCTGAACTCTTCTAGAAGAGTAAACTACAAAAACAAAAATCCTCTGTCAAACTTGTGACTCACTAATTAGCGTTGCAGAATAAGCTTTCCAAAAGGTACTGTCATTTCTTTAAAGCTATTCTGCAGCAATTCAGGTAATAGTACTGTACTGTTTGATGTAAAGGTATATGCAATGGCTTAGGATACTCTTGTAAAAATTCTTAACCAAGTTTGCTCTAGTTTTGCTTAGTATAAAACTTTAGATTGTTTACAAAGCCCATATTTTACAGTGAAAGAGCACTTAAGTCAAAAATAAATTAAACTCAGCACATTCCCTACTTGCGGAATCGGGTTATTCATACAGTTCTAGCTTGGGGCATGTTATGGAAGAAGCAATTGCCTTGAAATGATCTTTATCTAGCTCCATTCTCACTGCTGTGGTCCCCACTCCTCCTACTTGGACCCAAGGCTATGTGGCTTAGCAGAAAGAATGCTGGATTTGAAGTCCGAAAGGACCTGGGTTTGAATCCTACTCTGAAAGGTAAGCTTTTGCCCCATCTTGTTCCAAACTAGGCCTCTATACCATTTCCCAGCCATCTTCATACTATGCTGCCTCCCTCCCTTATCCTCATCTTCCTCCTACTACAACCTTGGAAGATGTTAAAAAAAACTATTAATAATGATTGAACCAATCCCTCAGGCTTGGAATAAGGATTAAATGAGATGAAGAATGTGAAATACTTTGCAAACCTGAAAGCACTATTTGAAAGATGGCTATCATTGCTGTTGACCAGACCCTTTGTCTGGGCTACTGACCCCTTGTTGGTTATCCTAAGTTCTTGATCTTTTCTGCTTGACCTGCAGGAGTCTGAACTTTTCCTAGCGCAGATGACTTTCCTGAACTTAATACTTTATCTGCCTAAACTCTCGTCACCTTGTACCTCTCAGGTTTTTGTTGACTTATTGCTGGATTTTTGGCCCCCATGATTTATGACACTTGACAGATCTTTTCCTGCCTAACTAAACTCTCAGGGAGGTTCTGAATAGAACTGACTTCAAGAGATGTAGGTAATCTGATTTGGGGAGATAAGATACATTCCAGAAATATTTAAATTGCAGCAGTAGTACTATTAACTCATTTATATAGCACTTTTTGGGGCTTCAAAAATGCTTTCCTCACAACTCTTGAGATAGCTTGTGCAATATTATTTCTATTTTATAAGGAAACTGAGGCTGAGAGAGAAGTTAAATGACATATCCAAGGCCACACATTTATAAAGTATCGTGGTCAGAATTGATCCAAGTCTTTCTACTTTAAAACCCTGTGTTTCCTATTACATCTTAGACAGAGAGTGATAATGTATCAGGGAAGGGAAGAGATTGCTGTGGGCTGAGGTGGTTCAAGGAGGAGGTAGGGATTAAGTTGGACCCTTATTGACCAGTAAGATCTCTAAGCACAGGTAGAAATAAGGGAAGAAGAGTATAAACAGAAGTATGAAGTACAAAGGTAGAACTGCATGCATGGTTCACCTGCTCAAATTTCTATTCCAGGGTCAGTGAGCATATTCACTAGCCAGTTCTTAAGGCTAGTATTACCCTTTGGAGAAGCTTGGCTTCTTCAAATACAGTATGATATTCTAAATCTGGTTCCAGTCTCATAAGTATCTATGTGGATTGGAGAGTGGACGCTGACTTTATGCATCACTTTAGTTCTCTCAGATGGCTGGAAGCTGCCTTCTGTGTTTTTTCCTGAGGCAAACTTTCCTCAGTTCACTGAACCTCTGGATCTCCATGTTCTCTGTAAAATGAGAGGGTTGGAAATGACCTCTAAGATCCATTCCAGTTCTAAATGTGTGACTCTAAATTCTTTTTTGGCCCATCTTCTAAGTTGGTTCCTGGTGGAAGGATGCCTCTTAGTTCACATGCAGAAAAGAGATGACTGGCATGTCCTTAGCTATATGAATAATCATTCCTTTTCTGGTTTAGGTGATTGGATCCAACTCACTTGCCCCAGTTTTCTCTGGTTTTTAACCCAAGCATCCTCAGGGAAGTGGTTTCCCAAAATCTTACCATCTTTAGTTTCATAATACCCAAACTATTTTAAACATACATTGACACCAAAGGATGAGAATGTCTGTTTCCATACAAGTTCATCATATACACACAGCATGATACTGAAATATCACACTGTTCTAAAGAGAACAAACAAATGTCATCTCTCAATACATTAAGGCTCAAGCATTTATCTGTGCTGGCTGTGTTGACAGCTCTCATACATGCAGTTCATAGAATAACTAGAGTGGAATCCTTTCAAAACAGATGTTGGGAACTAACAACTGCCTTTTAAGATATAATCCTACTGGAACAAGTTTTTTTTTTATAGTATGTTTTTGTTGTTTCAAGGACGTGATTTGAACTATAATGTCCAAAATCTGTTTTATGACTTAATATTCACTCAATGCTGTAATGTCCTGCAGAAAAAGATAAATAACATACCACTCTTGCTTTCAAGAAGGTTACCATCTAGGAGGGGTGATATAATATATGTGTGTGTGTGTGTGTGTGTGTATATATATATATATGTGTGTGTGTGTGTGTGTGTGTGTGTGTGTGTACACACATACACACACATACACATAGTGTAATATTTTAGAATATAGTAAATGCCTAAGTACAAACAATGTGCTAAGACTAGACAGAGAAATCTCTCTTGACTGGGCAATTAGGGAGGATTTCATGGAGGAGGAGGCACTGGAGCTAGACTTTGAGGTACTCTATACTGGAAGGGACCTTAAAGCTAACTTAGTTATCTAGGCCACTGCCTGATTACTTTCCAATAACAGAGAGCTTACTATTTTGCATGACATCTAGTCCCATTGCTGGATAACTCAAAAAAAAAATTCTTTCCTGTTTACAGCTAAAATTTGTCCCCCTCAAACTTCTACTATTGGGTTTAGTTCTGTCTTCTGAAATAACAGATCTACCTGGGGAAGATTTTATGGGGGAGAGCAAATAGGCACAATACTGCTAGTGTTACTCTGTCTGATCATAGCAACAGAGGCAATAAAACAGTCTGCTCATTCACACTAGAACTCCCTGGCCAATTATGAGGTTGAATAAATATCCTACTCCCTTTTGTATCACATTAATAAAAGCAGCATTACCTGGAGCATTAATTGGCAAGTTCTGAATTTACTATGACTATATATTCAAGAGAACATTATTTAACTTTTCCAAAATTAAAACTGGACAGAAGTAGTCAAATTGGGAAAGTGGGGTTTTAATTATACCAACTTTTAGTCTATCGTTTGTATTAGAAAATCAAAGAAACCCTAAAACTGTGGATATGGACTCTGCCACCTATGCAAGCCAGTGACCTGGAGAAGTATGCAGGACATTAAAGTGAAGTCAGAAAATAGGAGAGATATGAAGAAAAGTCTATTTTAGATAAACTGTTTAGAAAGAAAAAAACTGGATATGGGGCACGATGATTGATGAAAAAGGTAGAAATGCATGGGGGAGGGGACACCAGATAAGTATACTAACCCACCAGAGACAATTCAGATGGGAAAGGCTGGAAAGAATGCAGAAGATTAGGGTTGTGGGTTTAAGAAAGACAGGCTAGTTGAAAGAAGTGAGTGGCTAAGGTTTAGAAACGTGGAAGCTGCCTGTTGAGGTTCTGGTGGTTGTGGACAGAAAGGACCTTATTACTTCATAAACCAAGCAAGTTGAGAGAAATATTTTTCTAACTTGGACTAGAATCTCTAGAAGTAATTAAGGGTGGACTGATAAGGAAGGGTAAGGTGATCCAAGAAATGGGTGAGATTATAAGAGTGTGCTGAACATCTGGAAGGAGACAAAAAAAACCTAAGAGGCTGATTCTGGGCTGGCAGCACTGGCACTGAATAGCTTACAAAATGCTTTTATAATGCACGTATTTGTACAGCATAGATGAGAAACTGAAGGTCCCGGTACTAATGTGATTTGTCTACTATCACACAGCTACTAAGTTGGAGAGTCAGGACTAGAATTAGGTCTTCTGATTCCATGTCCATTGTCCTTCCCTATTGCATCATGTTGACTCACTGGCCTGTGAACTTGAGCCAAGATAAAGTGAATATTGAGACTGTACTGAGAGTTACCTAACTTACTAAGTTTGTAGCCCCTTATTTCGACACAGTGCAGTGTCAAAATGATTTTCTGACTAAAGATCTGACGAGGCATGTAGTGCACTGAACATTGTAGGGAAGGGACGGAATAAAGGGGAAAGGTTTTGAACCTAAGGGCATGATCTTTGGGGAATCCTTGTTTGCTATTTTGGCAAACACAAAGTATATTCTTTTTAGGAAAAAAATCAACAACTTCTGATGACAGCCCGTTTCAAAGTAGAAAAAATGCATGTTATTGTGAAGAAAGTATTTTTTCCTTAATTTGTCTTCTCAAATTGTGAGTGTACAAGAGATACACAAAGGGGAGAAGTAAGTGGGAAGACAGAGCAATGACTTCACATCTGCCTCAAAGGAGGCTTCCTTAGCAATCTCATAACCAGGCAGTTACAAATCAAGTAGGGTTCTATTTTTACCCAGTACTGTTCTCTTACTTTAATCATGTCCCACGGCTTTGGCATCATTACGGCCAGGATCCTGCTTTCTCTCACACTTACTGTACTTGGTATTATGACTTTAAGGAACTGGGTTTCCTTAAGTCTCCGTACTTTGCCCCTGCTCTTTTGTTGAACTCTTTTCCTTGGTGAATTGGTCCTGTCTCCCAACTTGCTCATGTTCTTTAGCCCAGTCTCCTACCAGAGATCTACACTTATCTTCATCTTCCTAACTGGAAGTCCCACTGTCACCTCAAACTTGGCATATACAAAAGGGGAACCAACATTCTCAACCACCAATACATTTTTCTCTCCCCATGTCCCAATTTTTGTTGGAGGTCCCACCATTCCTAAAAATCTCCCCATATCAAAATATAGAATCTCTGATTTTAGAGCCTAGAGATCACCTAGTCCAACCCCATCAGTTGACAAATGAGGAAGCTACAATCTGAAGGAGTGACTTGTTCAAGACCACACAGCTAGTTCATGACAGAGCAAGGACCTGAACCCAAGTCTTCTGACTCCCCAGTTCTAAGCTCTTTCTACTCTTCTGTGCTACCTCAGTCACCAAATCAAGGGATTGTCTTCAAAATGTTTCAGCTCTCCATCCTTTTCTCTCCATTGCTATTATGATTGCCTGGTTAGGGTCACTTTACTTTCAGTTCACACTATAATCTGCGAGATCTCTCTACTGGCTAGCCTAGATCTCCTTTATTTTGTCTTCCCCTAACATAGTGTAAGCACCTTGAGAGCAGGGACGATCTTCTTTTCTTGTTTTTGTATCCTTAGCCAATCAGTCCTATGTGCCACCATCAGATTAATCTTCCTGGAAGCAGATCAGGCTCATCTGGGCCTGTTGGGTAAGGG
Organism: Vombatus ursinus; assembly: GCF_900497805.2. Taxonomy (NCBI): domain Eukaryota; kingdom Metazoa; phylum Chordata; class Mammalia; order Diprotodontia; family Vombatidae; genus Vombatus; species Vombatus ursinus. The sequence continues at coordinate 9,864,182 of NW_020954648.1, forward strand.
AAAATCTTATATCTGCCTCTAGGTCTCTTCATTTCCCAGCAGGCTGTACTCCTCTGGATTTCTTCATTGTGCCACAGACACCTGTTCATTCTAGAAGATTCAGTCCTGAAACTCATACTTCAGAAGTACCCTCTGTCCCTGACTGCAGCTGTCTCTCCACTCAGAATGGAGGGGTCCTCCCAGAATTTTTATTTAAGGAGGGTACCCTGGCCAGACATCTCTTTATTTCCCACCAGGTTATTTGCTGTTTATCGATTTTCAGTCATGTCATGACTCATTTGGGGTTTTCTTGGCAAAGATACTGAAGTGGTTTGCAATTTCCTTCTCCAGCTCATTTTACAGAAGAGCAAACTGAGGTAAACAGGGTTAAGTGATTTGCCCAGGGTCACACAGCTAGTAAGTGTCTGAGGCCAGATTAGGACTCAGGAAGATGAGTCTTCCTGTCTCCGGGCCTGATTTTCTATCCACTGTGTCATCTAGCTGCCATCAGAATACTTCTCCATCATGCCCCTGCTCAGAGCTCTGGTCCATTCTCCTTCCTCCCACCTACTCCCCTCCCCCCTTTTTAGCTTTCTTTTTATATCTTCTCCATTAGAATGTAAGCTCCTCAAGGGCAAAGGTTGTTTTTCTTTTTATTTGTAGTTGTATTCTCAGCATTTAGCAAAGTGCCTGGCATACAGTTAAGTGCTTAATAAATGATTGTTAACAGGCTGATTGACTTGTTGAATGGGATTCTCAGTGGAAGTATAATTGAGAGGCAATTGGAAAGGGGATAATTTATTCTGATCCTCTTCCCCTCAATGTTTCTCTCAGGAAAGGGAAGAGAGAAATTGTATAATGAATAAGCAAAGATAGGAGACTAATGCTGGAAAGAGATTTAGTTTGGTATGTGTTAATCATCCTCAGGTACACAGGAGGTTAAGGACTTATCCTGAAGGTAAGAGGAAGTCTTCAAGTGGGGGAAGGGAATAAACATTTATAAAGTGCCTACTGTGTGCTGCACTGTGCTAAGTGCTTTACAAATCTCATTTGATCCTCATGACAACTCTGTGAGGTGGATGTGTTGATTATTATCCCCATTTTATAGTTGAGGAAACTGAGGCAACAGGTTAAGTGACTTGTTCTGGGCCATACAGCTAGTAAATGTCTGAGGCAGGATTTGAACTCAGACTTTCCTGAGAAGGATGTGAAGTGACTTGCCCGAAGTAAGTCAGCCGTACCTTCTGATTATGAAAATAAAGATGTGTCCATACCAATGCGTACACAGGAGCTCCAGTAACAAAGCTTGAACCATGTTCTGCTGTACTTCCTGCCTTGAGTGAGAGCTCAAGCAGGTGAGGTGGACTGGAGATCTGCTTAACTTGAGAGAAGGGCTGGAAAAACAAAAGCCTTGAGTTGGAAAAAATGACCCAGCTGTGCTGGGGAGAGGTCCAAGGAAAAACTTCAGAGGGGGTTCTCTCTGGTTTTCTTGGTTGTTGTTTTGTTTTTTGTTTTTTGTTTTTTGTCTCCTTTATAAGTTCTGTTTCTAAAACTGAGAGCTGGAATTAGGCTTATTAAAAGCTTTTCACAGAAGTCTGTCAATCCTGGGAACTTGCTCTACTAATCATTAACCATTTAAGCCTTGGTGACCAAAGACACGACATGGACTTCACTCAGGCTTCTTTGGTTACTCTCCTTTGCCTTGAGACAGAATGAAACTACATCAATTGCTCATGGGTAGGCTGAGTTAATATAATAAAAATGACAATTCTACCTAAGCTAATTTACTTATTCAGTGCCATACCAATCAAACTACCAAAAAATTATTTTATAGAGTTAGAAAAAATAATAGCAAGATACAGAATGAAACTAAAATTTCAATAAACACAAATTATGTAATAAAAGGTATTTATTTATAAAAGGCTGGCTTGTTTCTTGACCAAGATAAACACTGATCCCATTCTTCTAAGGTATTCCCTTGAAATTCACCTTCCTCAGCTTCACATACAAATATTACTGAGAAGGGGAATTTACTTCTTTCTCAGTGGACCTGGCAGGTCTATCCACCAAAATGAGGCTGAAGATTCAGCTGGTTTTTGCTTTTGTACATTGTGGGCACTTAAGACTCATCCTGGTATATAAAACCATGGGCTATGATATAACTTAAGAGAAATAACAACTATAATGACAAAATGGCTCATAAGAAAGGTCAGGCAAAAACAAAATGGCTATGCCAGGGTTAATTCATTTACTTGCCACAAAGTCCATTTTTTAGTTTACCTCTTGCAGATTGTGTAGCTAAACTGATCTGCATAATTTTGTTTTATCTATGAAAAGCCCTGTAGAAGATGGATATTAGCCATATACAGCATTTTTGTTGTTGAGTCATTTTTTAGTCTTGTCCAACTCTCTGTGACCCCATTTGGAATTTTCTTGGCAAAGATTCTACAGTGGCTTGCCATTTCCTTCTCCAGCTCATTTTACAGATGAGGAAATTGAGGCAAACAGAGTTAAGTGACTTGCCGAGGGTCTCACAACTAATAAGTGTCTGGGGGCCGGATTTGAACTTAGGAAGATGAGTTTTCCTGACTCCAGACCCAGCACTCTGTGCACTGAGCCATCTATCTGTGTATACTGCATTTGCATTCAGAAAAATGGTGTTACAGGTAACTTTTTCTCTGTAAATGGGATTTACTAGATATCACCAATGAGTAACAGAACTAGATGGAATGCCTGAGGAGGGAGCCCTATGTTGGGAAAAGACCCTATATGCCAGAAGGTCAAATCAGCTTTTCCTTCTTAAGCTTAGATTCATTTAATGATACTAGTGCCATCTGATAGGGAAAGAGCTTTCTTTTTCACCTTTCTTTGTATTACCCAAGTCATTCCTCTACCTCCCCTGACCACTGAGTTTGCCAAACATTAAATTTGTTGAATTAATTTATTTAATTCATTAAATTTAATTTAGCAAACATTTATTAAGCTATTGCTATTCAGGAACAGCCATGACAGTGAAAAGAACATTGGCTTTTGGAGTCAAATTCCAGCTTTTCTTCTTACTGCCTCTGTGATGTCATTTAATCTCTCTAAGCCTTACGTAAAACAAGAGAGTTAGACAAAGTGATTTTCAGCTCTAAATTCTGTATATGACTATACCCTGTTCTAAGTTCCAGCTATAAGAACACTTCTAATGTTATGGGGCAGGTGAACAGTGCTAATGACTCCTGTTTGGAATGCAAAATGGTGTCCTGTTCATGGGAGAGAAGAGCATGTGTCCCTCAAAACATGGAACCACCAGTTCCAGGTAGGCAAGGCACTTGTTCCTGGGGGACAAATAGTGTCATTAGGATAGAGATTTTCCTCTGGATGAGAGGTGGCTCCTGGGGAATGAAAAGATTGAGGGGGAAAAAAAAACCCCACACTGTTTTTTAGATCTGAGGAATCTATGGTGAAATAGATTCAGAGTAGTGTTTCTCCTGGGAATCCAAAAACAAGATTGCCAAACTTGCAGGTAATGAGCAATGATAAATGCTGTCTGTAAGCTGTGTTATCAGCTAGTGTAAAGCAGATCCTCAAATCTTGATATTATTTCAGTTCTCTAAAGCTTTTGATCCTATTTGCCAGTCAAATCACTTCCTGACATTTTCTAATCCTGATTTCGAGAACACTGTAGTTACATTAGGTGTCTATGCCTCCAGTGTATCAGGCATGGCACTCTGCAGCTTACAAGTATTATCTCATTTGATCCTCACAACAACCCTGTGGGATAGGTGCCATTTTTGCCCCCATTTTACAGATGAAGAAACTGAGGCAGACATCTTCAGTTGACTTGCCCAGGGTCACACAGCTAGTAAGTGTCTGAGACCACACTTGAACTCAGGTCTTCCTGACCCTAGGCCCAGTGCTCTTTCTATTGAGCCACATTGCTGCCCCGATCTGAGTTCTAATTCTGATAATAATACTTATTAAGTCTGTGACTTTGGGTAAGTTATTTAACCTGAGTCTGAGGTTCTTCATGTGTAAAATGAGGATAATAACACTTGCCAGACTTTCCTCACAGGATTGTTGTGATGAAAGCACTTTTCAGAATCTTAATGTGCTATGTAGAGGTAGTGTGTGTGTGTGTGTGTGTGTGTGTGTGTGTGTACATACATGCATATATACATACATATACCTTATCTGTCTGTCTAGATATATCATCAGAGTTGCGATTTCATCAGTGTGGAGAATTCCCCATGGGGAATGTCCCTCCCCTGAACCAGCCCATCTTTAATTTGAGGTTTAGCTGTCTGTGGCACTGAGAAGTGAAGGGATTTGCCCATTGTCACCCACTGAGTATGTATCTGCTAGGTGGCACAATGGATAGAGTGCTGGACCTGGAATCAGGAAGACTTATCTTCCTGAGTTCAAATCTGGTCTCAGACACTTACTAGCTGTGTGACCCTGGGCAAGTCATTCAACCTGTTTGCCTCTGTTTCCTCCTCTGTAAAATGAGCTAGAGAAGGAAATAGTACACCACTCCAGTATCTTTGCCAAGAAAACCCCAAATGAGATCATGACTGCTTCAGGGCAGCTACCTTCAAGTGCTTGGCTTACAGTGAGTGTTCATTCTGTCATTGTTTACTGACTAAATGGAGGTAAGCAAATGCTAACCCTGCTAAGGAGGAGCCTGGAGACTTTACTCTGTGAAGGGACCCAGGCCATCCTGCCTTCATTCCCTCCAGACCCTGTTCTTGACTCTCTGGACTTCAAAATCATGCCCCATCTTCTAGTTCTGGCTCAACCTGGAACCTCCCTCAACATCTGAGATCTCTTCATTCTGAGCAACCTCCCATATTCAGAGTCTACTCATCCTAATGTATCCAGGGACGTGCTAGCGAAGGTTTAATGTTTAACAACTGACAAGGGGGGGTGGGGGGGAGAGGAGACAAAGGTATCCAAGACTCACTTTTAAGTTTAATCTGTATTATTAACATTTTCTCCATCACTTTCTTAAGTCTAGGCCCAGGGGTGGGGAACCTGCAGCCTCCAGGTTTGTGAAGTTTGGATTCAGTCAAAGGGCTGCATGTGGCCTGGGGGCCAAAGGTTCCCCACCCCAGGTAGACAACCAACAAGACAGTAAGTCAAGCCCTGATTTGTAGTGATTTCTGAAGTGTAAATGCTCACACAGAAAATTTTATGGTCCAGAAGAGCTATTTCCAGCATGCCCCTGGGTATATCTCTTTACAAGGCCCACCTCTCTCCTCCTGTTGGCGAGTTCTTGGAGTCTCTATTTTGTGGAGAGATCCAGGCCAGCCTGTTTTATTTATTTCTGTCTTGGTCTTGTTCCTGATTTTCTCTGGATTTCAATGCCAGGCCCTCTCTCCTGCCAGCTAACCTTGGGACTTTCCCCAGCATATACATTCTTCTCACCCTGGAACAGCTTACCACCCCCATGCCCCATTCACCATGACTATCCTTCCGCAAGTCTTACCCACCTTCTTCCATTGGTGAGTTCTTCCTGGAGTCTCCATTTTGTGGAGGGGCCTAGGTTGCCCTGCCTTCATTCGCTTTCAGTCCTGTTTCTGACTTTGCCTACACTTTAAAACCTTCATTTCTTCCAACTTTTCAGCTCCTTTTTGTCTGTTGTTCTTCCATTGGAATGTAAGCCGCTTGAGGGCAAGGGCTGTCTTTCTTTTTGCTTGTATTATTTTCCCTAGCTTGTGTCCATTCTATAGTAAGTGCTTAATAAATGCTTATTTCCTTCCTCTTTCCCTCCTTCTCATTCTTCCTTCTCCTTATTCTCTCCCTCCCTCTCTTCCTTCACCACTTCACACACTTTAACCATTTGACACTAGATTTAGTTTTGAAGGGAAGTGAAACAATTCTGGCTTTACTCTTTTTAATAATTCTTACTTCTGTGGAAACCAAACAAATTTTCCCCTCTCCCTTTTATGTCTCATTGACTTGTAAAAGCTTATTAAGAGTCAAATGAATTCACAGTCAGAAAGGGTATGGCCAATTGAGAGTCATAGTTCAAAATGGGTAAATCAATATTTTTGGAGAGAAGCTTGGCGTTAGGATCCCTGGGACCTATGATTTTTGTAAAAGATACGGCCTTGGCTTAGGAGAACAGTTTTGAACCCAGGTCCTCTAACTTCAAATCTAGCGGTATTTATACTATGCCAGATTGCTTGAGCACTTCTTCTGAATACAGCATCTCGCCCCATTCCTGATCATCCCCAAGTGAAAGGGATGCACAAAGCTCCCAGGCAGAAAACTACACAAAAAACCCCCAACTGCTCACTCCTCCCCCTACTCTATACTAGAGGGGCATAGAATAGCTGTGGTTTCCAAAAGCAGGGGTTTTGAGAGAGAATCTAAAAGCACAGACCCATGGCATCCCAAATGCTGAATCCTTGCTTCCCGTCCATGTCCACACTCATTTCTTTACTTCTCCCACACAAACACTTAAACCTGAAGAATAGTCTGCCAGTATTCCAGATGATACACCAGCCCCACTTCTACTGTGTGTTTTCCTCCAATATACAAAGCTTACAACATTTGATTTTCCCTGATGCATTTTTCTGTCCTTACTCTTACATCAGGAAGGGAGCAATGACATTGAGTGGATAGAAGAAAGACGGTATGAAGTCTTCTTGTTTTGTTATTTTTATTTCTAAGGTAATTCTTGCTTCTGTAGAAACCAAAGTCTTTTTTTCTCCCTTCTGGATTTAATTAACTTTTGTTTGTTTAATCAGCTTTCAAAAGGCCATTAGGTTTTTGGCACTAGCTAAGGGTAAAAAATATCCCTATTTGCCTTTGACTCTGTAATTTTATCTTATGAACTATAGGTTAGAGTCAATCATCTTTCCTAGTGAGCAGTGATTCTTCACTTCCACGTAAGTATCATTATTGATGAACTTTCTCAGAACTATTGTGCTTTGTTTGATAAAAGGGGTTCCCCACTAGACAGATTTTTAAGATTTTTCTGCTTAGGTAGCTTCCAGTCCAGACAGTGTATCTTCCATTTCTTTTATTAGATCAGACCAGCCATAAAACCTGATGGGTGATCAACAATTTGATTTCTGTATGTCAAAATATAGAAAGGCAAAGCCAACAAGGCAAGAACATAAAGACAAATAAACCTGGACCTCAAGGGTTATTATTATAATAACCCTTGAGGTCCAGGTTTATTATTCATAAACAACATGGGTAATGGCAACAATACATTTCTGTTCTTGTTCTAAAGGGAGGCTCAAGAAAAGGTTAGAACGAAGACAAGAAAGGCTCTCTAGCACAACTGTCTACTGCAGTTTTCAATTCTGGAATTACTTCCCCCTGCCAGCAGAAGGCAAATCGTCCCATATAATGGATTAGAAACATCATTCCCCTTTGGCCACACTCCTATTTTGCTGTCACAGCCACCGTGGTGACATTAACCATAGCGCATGCTACAAGAGTTCTACCATGGGCATGGCCCAGAGGTGCCAATATCAAGGTCTGGATATGAATGTAACAGCAAGGTCAGAGCAAAGTAGAGTCCTCTAGATTCTACTTGTGCTGACCTTAAATTTACAATCTAATGTTTGGTTTGCTGAACAAATAAGTATTAGCTGCTGTCACAGGAGGCTGCTTTGTGGGTTGAGGGCTAAGGAAAAATCACAATGTATATTCTGCTCAACTCCCTTTTCTCCAGTGTTCCCGAACAGGTAAATTGGGTTGAAAGTAGATCTAAGGTTTATGGCTGAACAAAACTGGTTCTGGAGACAGGAAGATCTGGTGGGTTCAAGTCCTGCCTCTGACACATACTAGCTGTATGACCATGGATACAAATCCTTTTTGCCCTTGGGATTGGAAGAAAGAGTTTTCAATACCACAGTTTAAGAAAAAAATCTTAAAATGAATGTTAAGAGTTGTTTTGAAGAGAAAAAGAAGAAATAGGGTGACATGCACGCTGAGGAAGAGTGTGTAGAAGGAGGGAAAGGCTGCCCCATCTCTCTGTCTTGGGGATGGTGGGGTTTTAGATTATGGCTGGTTGAGCTCCAGTATTTTAGGACACTATCAGGCAAAGGCATCTTCTCTCCATCTGCTGCCTCTATGAGTTAATGTACATAACAAGGTGACATTTATCATTTGTAGCATAGGATTTCCCAAAGTGTAGGATTTACAGGGCTTAGGAATGCTTGGGTGCTATTAATCTTTAGTGGTCTGTTAATATTTTTTAAAAGTAGAAATACTATGCATATGTGAACTGTATCTTAAGGTCAATTGTGAGAGTTTTCTTTAAGTACCTTAAAAACTATTGTTTAGCACATAACAGGGCCCATTCAGGATAAGATGGTAACTCTTAAAATTTGAGGGAGATCCATTTAGGACAGGGCTTCTGAAATTTTTTGCTCTCAGGACCCCTTTACACTCGTAAAAATGATTGAGGAACTCTCTTCCCAAGAGCTTTTGTTTATGTGGTGTGTGTGTGTGTACAAACATATATGTTAACCATGGAAAAATTAAAACATCTTAGTATTATTATGAAAATAGTTTTGATTTTGTATCCCCTCTGAAGGAATCTTGGTGACTCCAAGAGGTCCCTGGACTACACATTTTGAGAACTGTTGGTTTAGGGCAAGTACAAGGAAAATGCATAGGAACTCATTTCCTCCAAAAAGTAGAGAGCTGAAAATATCAATGAGGATGGAGGCTAGATCTATCATTTTACTGGTATAGGAAACTCCCTCTACCAGTGCAGGTCAATACTTTCTCTGTAACTGATGTTCTAGTCTTAGAAAGTTGTTTAGAATGCCAAGAGGTTAAGTGACTTGTTCTGGGTCACACAGCCAGTGTGTCTCGGACTTGAACCCAATTCTTTTTGACTCCAAGGCCAGCATGCTCTCCACTAGACTGTGCTATCTCTTGAATATATAAACAGCTTAAAAATAGTTTATGTGAGCTTGTGAATAACAATTCCCAAATGGAAACTAGCAATCCTTGAGAGGTACTCCCCCTAAATTATCAATCTAACATCAATTAGAAATATTAAATCCTTTCAAAACATGACATTTTCTGGAACAGAATACTGAGATGGATACACTGTAAGTCTAACCTAGTATAGCATTACTTCAATTAACCTCTCTGGGTCTCATCTAGGAAAAAGTGACCTGCCTCAGTGGAATGCTGGGTCACAGCTAGCAAACAAAGGAGCAAAACCCTTTTAAGTACAAAGACCAAGAAGAATTCCTACAGATTTCATGTCAGTCTTAGAAGTCTTACCATCGTTGCACAGTCATTTTTCCTCAAGGACTTTATGGGTTTGCTCATGATGGAAGTTCAGATGTAAGTGTATTTAATAATATCATTCCTCTTAAACTACTCTCATCATTTGCTGAATAGTTTAAATTTTTAAAAAGGCTATTCTCAAGTAAAATAATAATTTAAATTAAATTAAAACCATCTAAGGTTGTCCAAGGTGAGTTGCTGGTTGGATTGTCACCTAAATTTCTATGGTTTACTGATGTTTCTGTCCACATGGAATAAATAGCCAAGACTGGAAAATGGAGAGCACGTGAATTTACTTGAGGAACAAATCTAGAACTTGATTATCTAAGCATTCAACTGAACTATGAGAAATAATGAGAAAATTTCATTTTATAAGGCCCCATTTTCATTCTTTTCTAAGGAATGATTTCATTCTAATGAATATAGTAGATACTTGATAATTTAGTGATTGATAAAAATAATAATTGTTCCCAAGATTCTTTAAGCAAATTTGAGCTTGTAGGAATCCAGTATCCAGTCCTACTAGTGGTCCCCTAAATCATCATCCTATGTCATCTCTGTCCCTTTGAATAGGATTGTTACTATGCCACAAAAGTATTTTTCTTCATCTTACCTTTCAAAATCCTTATCTAATTTAAGGTTTAACTCAGGTGCTATTTCTCACTGGGCATTCACTTTCTTTTCTTCTTCTTTGCTTCAACAAAAAGTATTGCTATAAATATTTTTGTACATGTGTGTGTTTCCCCTGTGATATAAGCCAAATAGTGACATCACTCAGTCAAAGGTATGCACATTTTAGTGACTTTGTGTGAATAATTCCAAAGTGATTTCTGAAATGGTTAGAAAACTTCATAAATCCACCAATAATATGTTACCAAGTGTGTATGCTCTCCTACAAAGCCTCTTCTACAATTGTCATTTTTTCCATTTTGTCATCTTTGCCAATCTGATGGGTATGAGGTAGAAACTCAGAGTGGCCTTAATTTGATTTCTCTTCTTATTTAGTGACTTGGGAGTATTTTTTCAAAAGATTGTTGATAACTTGCTTTTCTTATTTTAAGAACTTCTTGCTCATATCCTTTGACTATTGGCAGATAGCTATTGTTTTTATATATTTATGTCAATTCTCTACATATCTTTAATGTCAGACTTTTATAAGAGAAATTTTCTATAAAATTATTTTCCTAGTTAATTTTTCCTCTTCTAATTCTGACTATACTAATCTAGTTTGTATGAAAAATTTCATTTTTATATAATCAAAACTGTCTACTTTATCTCCTATGACTCCTATCTAAACCTTACTTAGTCAGAAAGTATATCTCTATCCATAGTTGTGAAAGATAGCTTATGATTTATTTCTAGGTTTTGTCTCCATTTTGAGGTTACTGTGGTATATGATGTGTGATGTTAATTTAAACCTAATTTCTGCCAGATTGCCAGATTTCCTAGCAATTTTTATTAAATAGTTTGTCCCTACCCCAGTAGTTGGACTCCTTGGGTTTTTCAAATTTTATGCTATTATGTTTGATTGTTTTTTTGATATTGCATACCCAATCCATTCCACTGATCAACTTTTCTATTTTTTAACCAGTATGAAATAGTTTTGATGATTACTACTTGGTAGCATAGTTTGAGCTCTGATACTGCTAGGCCCCCTTCCTTTTCTCTGTCAAGTCAAATCAAGTTAACAAGCATTTATCAAGCTCTTACTATGTGCCAGGTACTGTATTAAGTACTGGGAATAAAAATACGAGCAAAAAGAAAGACAAGTCCCTACATTCAAGTGTAGGGGTAGGGAACCTATAGCCTCAAGGCCACATGTGGCCCTCTAGGCTCTCAAGTGTGGCCCTTTAACTAAATCAAAACTTCATAGAACAAATCCTTAAAGGGCCACTTGAGGACCTAGAGGGCCACATGTTGCTTCGACGCTGCAGGTTCTCTACCCCTGTTCTAGTGTAAAGTCTCTATCTCTGTCTCTTCCCTCTCTTCTCCTTCCTTCTCCTTCTCTCTCCCTCTCTCCCCCCGCCCCCATTATTTTCATTGAGAGTCTTAATAAAATTCAGCTGAAAGAACAAAAGGTAATTTTTTTTTCAGTCCTATAAAATAACCTTTTGGTAATCTGATTGATAAGGTATTGAATCTGAAAATTAGTTAATTTTCTTAAAGTGGAAGGACCCAACTATGAATAATTACTATCTCTCCAATTATTTTAGTCTGTCTTTACTTCCATAAAGAGTATTTTTGAAAACCCTTTCTGTTTAGCATACGTTGTCAGCCTCAGAGGCTCATTATATGTGTTTGCATTCCTGACATTATTCTTACAGGGCTGTAATGGCCTTTTGTATACATATTGTACATTATCTCTAAAAAACTCAAGCTGGTTAATGAATTTCCTGTGAAAATACATTGGTCTCTTTAGACATCTCCATTTTTCCTTATCAAAATCACAGTTCTGTATGTGTCCATAAAGTTTGGTTCTTGAGGTTTCCATATATCTCAAGCTGACTTCTACAGATTATCAGGCTGGTGAACCCTCTTCATTCTTTCACTGAACCTTCTGAAATTTGCTCTCCCCAAATCTACGATGAGTGTTGGGTATGCCTGATTGTCCTATCATGAACTTGTCCTCAAGGTTTAATTCCAAATATTTGATTAAGCATCTGCTGTGCTCAAGGTTAGGGCAGCTAAGTGGCACAGTGGATAGAGTGCTGGGCCTGAAGTCAGGCTTATCTTCCCGAATTCAAATGTAGTTACGCTTATTAGCTGTGTGACCCAGGGCAAGTCACTTAACTCTGCCTCAGTTTCCTTATCTGTAAAATGAGCTAGAGAAGGAAGTGGCATAACCACTCCAGTAATCTCTGCCAAGAAAACCCCAGTGGGGTCACAAAGAGTTGGACGTGACTGAAAAATGAGTGAACAAAATGTTCAAGGTTACTATGAGACTAGACAGTGTGTCTGAAATAGAGACCTGGACTTGGAGTCAAGAAGACCTGTGTTAAAGAATTACCACAGTTTCACTGGCATGGGTAAATTACATTAATCTTCTAGTGCCTCAGTTACAGAACTGTAGATAAGGTACCTGTTTGATGTGTACTGGTAGAGATAGTTTTCATACCAGGAGTTTCCTACACCAGTGAAATCAAAGAGCTTCTCAAGGCATTGTGCTAGATACTAGGGATGCAAAAAAAAATAATAATAATAGTTTTGGATTCAAGGAATTTATTTTCTAAAGTTCCTGTCATTTTTACTTCCAGAGTGGTGTTCCTTATGCTGCTGCCTCCATTTTTTGAAAGGAAAAAGTTGTCATTAAGTCAGGTCCTAAATTTATCAACTCTTTTGCTTTTAGCCAACAGAGCTTCCAACAGATATATAGAAAAATGAAGTCCCCTCAGCATTACAATATTATACCTGCTTATCACATGTGTGAATTCTGTATCTTTGTCTTCCTTTTTGTGGTCTGCAGTGTATATTCTCAAAACAATACCACTTCTCTTTATCCCTTTGTTTATTCTTGCCCAAATGTTATCCATCATGTTTTTTCCTCTTGAATTCCTGGATATCCCTCACAAGGGTACAGCTTTTTAAAGTAAAATTGTGCCCTACTCATGTCTTTTATCTATTCCATTTCTTTTGAATGAGGTATACCCTCTTCCAGAGTCATATTGCAGTCATAAGACCTACCTCACCAAAAGTTTCAGTGATACCAATGTTTTTGCTTCATACATGCTTATTACCAATAATGTACATCTCTATATAATCATGCAAGGCTATACGATTGTCTTAGAAACTATCACATGTATATTACTAGTATTTTCTTCTATAGTTATTCTTGTTATTGCCATGTTGTTATTGATACCTTTTATGGTATCAGAGTTGGCAGATATATGTGGACAGCTTTTTTTTCTCTTTGCCTAACCCTCGTATTTTGAAAGCCAGATTTATTTTTTACTAGTCATTATTAGGTATATTTTGTCCCTGGTGAAGAATCAATTATTATTGTATTTTAAACCATGGTCTGTCCAGAAAACCTAATCCTATCCTTAGCCACCATCTTTTTAGCTTGCAACAGCAATAGCTGCAGTAGATGCCATTTTCACACCTGCTTTCCTCTTCAGAATCCGCTATCTTCAACTGGAAGTAGGGATGACAATACCACATCTATCCCAAAGGTCTTTCATTTTTTGGTCAGGGCTTAATCTTTAGCAATGCTTTCTGAGTTTCTTCTGGTGGTATTATTCGTCCCCATGTGAATCATGATAAGTGGGATAAAAACAAAAGTTTTGCTTTCGAGTAGCTTACAATCTAATTTGGGGCAAAGGGAGAACAAACACACAAGTATCCAAATAATAATAATTATACAAGACAGAATGTGGTAAGAGTGAAGAAGATATCTATGTACTATTTGAAATCTAAGAAGGAAGAGATCATTTTTAGCTAGAAGAATCAAAAAAGACTTTTGGGGGTGGGGGGAGTTGGTTGGCCTCAAAGGAACAGATTTCAGTAGGTTGGAAATGAAGAAAGAGTGCATGGGAATGCATAGAGGCAAGAGAGGGCAAGATGAGATTTAAGAATATCCAGCAGCTTCAATTTGGCTAGATTTATAATATAGAGTAAATGAAGGAAGAAGTGTGAAATAAGGCCAGAAAAGTAGGCTGAAGTCAGGTTATGGATGACTTAAAATGCCATGCTAAGGAGTTTAAATTTTATACCATAAAAGTCTGCTCTGCCTTCTCAAAATGCTGGATGTAACCTAGGATACTGGCTGAAGGAAAATAATCAGGGCTTTTAATGTTCTCAAACTCTTCCTTGAAATAAAGGCCCACCTTTTTAATGTTGTTGTTATTCTGCTGATACCATATGCCTGTGTGCCATGAAATACAAGAGTCTCCGAAGACTTAAGCCATGACTCACACAAAAGGTAATAGAAAAAAACACAGTATTTTTAAGTTGGCTGTGACCTATTAGTACCAAAACACTATACATATAAGCACAGCAACAGTACTATAAAGAATATCATTAGAGAGATGTATGACTAGACAAGAAGATGGGATGATCATGTAGCAAGAATCAAGGATAATGGGTGGTCAGGCCGCATACTCTACTGGTATATATGGGATGGAAAGCTACAGGAAGAGATTTAGAGGAAGGACTTCTGTGGAGGATTTCTGGTATGGCATGGAAAAGACAAGAAGGCAGCGGTGGGTGGTGGGAGGGGTTGTGATTTGCCCTACTGGAAGAACTACCCCAGGTAGAGGATATCATAGATCCACTGAGATACTAAAAATAAGGCCTTTTTTTTTTTTTTTGAGCAGAGGAGTGACATGGCCAGACCTCCACCTAGGTAGATTATTTTGACCTGGAAGAAGTAAGGTTGGGGGAGGACATGATAGTGTCTTCAAGTGTATGAAGGTCTGTCATATGGAGGAGAATTCAGATTTGTTCTATTTGACCCTGGAGGATGGGATCAGGAGCAATGGGTGGAAATAGTAAAAGGGCCAAATTAGGTTTGATGTCAGGAAAAACATAACATTTAGAGCTATCTGAAAGTGGTTTGAGCTGTCTCAAGAGGCTGTGAAGTCCCTCCTTGCAGGTCTCCAAACAATCAAGTTATGTTTTAAAGGGGATTCTTTTGTTTTTAGGCCTGAATAGATGACTGTTTCATTCCTTTCTGATTCTTAATTTCTGTGATTCTGTGGTTGAAGCTAGGTCCAAATGAAGCAATGCTTGGGAATCTTAAAGCACTATGTAATTATTATTATCTCACTTTTACCCCTACAAAAGTAGATTTTTCTAATCTGGCAGGCAGCCCCATTAACCCTTTCCCAAGTGATCTTTTCCTAGTTCTTATTTGGCCATATTATATTCTTCCTTGTGTGTATGTTGTATCTTTCCCTCCTTCATGAGACATAAGCTTCATGAGGACAGGTACTGTGTCACATCTCCTTTGTACTTTAAGCACCAAGCACGGTGCTTGGCACATAGTAGGCACCTGTTAATGTTTGATGAATTAAACTGAGCTGCTCTATTAGATACCAGATCTAACACCTGTGCAGTCTCACCTGTTTAAAGCCAAGTGCCCAAACTTCCTGTGTTCCCTACTGGGTTATCTTGCCTGATACTTCTGTTAGGGGAGTTTTGGATTTCCTAGGATAACTTATTTTGGGGGACCTTAATCATCATTTTTATTTATTTATTTATTTATTTTTATTTTTAGGCAATTGGGGCTAAGTGACTTGCCCAGGGTCACACAGCTATTAAGTGTCAAGTGTTTCGTCTGAGGCCGGATTTGAACTCAGGTCCTCCTGACTTCAGGGCTGGTGCTCTATCCACTGAGCCACATATCTGCCCCCTGTATTTTTATTTTTAATTATGCTACTTTTATTCTTTAGGATTTATCAGATTAGAGACACTAATAATCAATACTAACTCCTCTTATTCCTTCCTAATTCTGTTCTTGGGTTAATGTGTGGTGCCATCCAGAGTGATGCCTCTGAAGTCTTTAGTCCCAGGCAATTTCAGGGACAAGGCAGGCCTGGGAGAAGCCCACAGATGGTGTACCATAGATTTAAAGAATGTTTGACAGGGAGCATGGTATAAAGGGCTCATAGTTATAAGACCTAGAATCAAGTCTGGGCTCCAACACTTACTAGTTGTGTTGCCATTGGGAAATAATTTCACCTTCCTTTTACAAAAATATTTTTTATTTATTTCATCTTTCTATGTCTTGATTTCTTCATTTATAAAACAGAGAGAATATCTGTAGTAACAACCCTAACAGAGTTGCTTTATAAACTGAGGGAAAAATGACATATTACTTAGAAATGTGAAGGACCTTAAATGTCATCTAACTGAAGCCCTCCATCTTACACATTAGGAAACTGAAGCTCAAAACTGGTGACTTGCATTAGGTCATAGCTAGTTAGTGGAAGAATGTTCTATCTACTTTACCATGTTGTCTCTCAGTGTTCTCAATTGGTAATCACCAGCAGTGAAGTCCCTAAAATGAAATTTCTTTTTTCTTTTTCTTTAATGACACCAGTATATTCCCCCTAGATTACACTAGCCTCCTCTGAACCCCACTTTGAGAACTCCCTGTCAATAAGACCATTATCATCCTTTCCTTCTACTTCCCTCCAAACTTTAAATCCCAAGTTGTAAATGTTAGATAAACCCTCCGGTTATGTAGTCAAATAATATTAGAACAGCATTAGCTTGATTAGAAGATGCCACTGCTAAATGCAGCTTCTAAGCAGAGATCTGTTGTACCAGCTGGGAAGATATCTGGGAAGAGTAAGCTGGTGAATTTCATGTAACCTCAACATAGATAGTTAAATGGCAATAACACATTTGGTCAACAACGTACAATCATGATTAATGCAAAATAAGGAAATAATGCATAGAAGTTCCGAGAAGGCAAACAAATGAATCAAAAGCAAATGAAGCAATTTCTAATAAATAGGCGTCCATGAATCATCCCTTTGGACCTTCATTAAGATGTATGTGGCACTGTAGGGAATTTAATACCTGAGGCTTTCAGTGTAAGCCAATGTTGCAACTATCTGCAACTGCCAGGTTGTAACCAATACAAGCTTCTTGTTTGGCCCTGCATGGAAACAAACTGAAATGAATTCAATTCAGAGAACATTTAAGTAATCATCATATACAAGGCACTGTGGACACAAAGCCAAAAACAAAAGGTGGTTTCTACCCTCAAGGAACTTAAAGTCAGGGTTCCATAGTTTTAAATTAATTTAATTTCGAGAATTTTCAATTAACACTGATGAACTAGGGTATTAATACATTTTTAAAGAACTAAAAGTCTCAAATTTAAGGAATTTTTAGTCTTGGGTATATTATGTTAGTTGGTGGAACCTATTAAATTCAATATTGCATCCTAGGTATTTTCACTATTATTTATGCCCAGCAAGAGGAATTGTAGGGGACCTAAGTTCTTGGTGCTGTGAATGTACAGCAGAGGGATCAGTGAGCATAGAAGGAACTACTCTAGTCTCCTTGAGTAGAGTACAGAAGAGAAAGTAGAAGGAAATCCTGAAGACAGTAAAAGGACAAAGTTGTCAGCATTACCAGAGCATTATGGGCAGCTTGGTAACACAGTACATAGAGCACTGGACCTAGAGTCAGGAAGACCTAAGTTTAAATCTAGCTTTAGGCACTTACTAGCTGGGTGACCTTACGCAAGTCACTTAATCTCTGTCTCAATTTCCACAATTGTAAAATGGGGATAAAATAGCACCTATCTTGCTGGGTAGTTGTGAGCATCCAATGAGAAGATATTTGTAAAGCATTTAGCACAGTACTTGACACATGGTAAATGCTATATGGATGGTTATTCCCCTTCCCTTCCCTTAATTCCCCTTACAAAGCATTGCCATAAGGTATCAAGTTCAGAAAGGTTCTTATTCTTTCCTCTTAAGTCATCTTTTCCATTTGGACTTGACTTTATTCTTCTTCCATGATTTTAATTCAGCTAATAATTTGGTCAGTGCCAATGGTGTGTGCAGTACTAGGGATAAATGAGGGGAAAAAAGACATATTCCCTGCCTTGAAAAGGAGCTTATACTCAAATGGAGAGTAAGAGATCTATACAAATAGATATGATACAGGGAAGAATTTGACAGGGACAAGGGAAAGCTGGGCAAATTACTATTAAAAAAAATTGTGGTCAGAGACATTGCTTTTACTTAGGAAGTATCAGGAAAGGCTTCATGGAGGCAGTGATATCTGAATTGATCTTTACAGAGAGGGACTTCAGCAGACAGAGTGAGCAGGGGAACAAAGAAGGAGTTTATTTTTAGCATGAGGAATGGTATGAGCAAAGTCAAGGAAACAGGAGGAGAGCAAATGGAACCAGTTTAACAGAAATCTAAAATTCATGAAATGTATAGGATGACTTATTCCCGAGTCAGCTGTCTGTGTACAGTCAGACCACCAACTTGTCAAAGATAACATCAGTTTGTTAAAAAAAAAACCAAAAAACAGAAAACAACGAAAAAACACCACCACAAGAAGAATGATGAGTAAAAGATATGGCATGCAATTAAAATGATTTAATCCTAGATAAAAAAGTAATTCACAATAAAAAAAAATCAGAAATGGGTAATGAACATTGACTAAAATAATTTCATCCAGAAATTTAATTGCCACAAGGAGACCAGAAGAGCCCAGGAAGTACCTTAATCAGCAAACATCTAACTTACTTGCCAAATGGAGAGGAGATGGATGCCAAAGGCAGTGCTGAATTAGAACATAAACTTAACTATAAAACCTTATGAAGAAGGATGATGAGTGATTCTGAATACTGTTCTCTCATAAAACAGGGAGAAGCAGTGGAAAGTAAAACTAATTTAAAGGAAGTTTGGCTTAATATGAAACTAAACAAAGTCATCCCAAGGGCATTCAAGGATGAAAATGGACATAGGACTACAAACTGGAAAAGATTTGGAAAGAACATGTTAAACTGGTTTCTCCATCAAGGATAGTGGAACCACCACACTTGGACCCTTACATCATAGTCCCTGAAGTGCTTATGTAGGAGGTAGAAATGACACTAAAGAAACAAAAGATGGGAATAGTAGTTGGAATGGAACAATTGTATATAGAGGAGATTAATTCTGAACATGATATAATTGTGAGGGCATTGAGAGACCAATATACAAGCTACTTTCTGAAGGAGGAAAAGATACTAAAGGTATGGAAAAAATTTTGGACCTTATTAATGCTGAAAAAAAAAAGATAAGAGAACTTTAATAGTAATCAGTAAACATTTATTAAGCACCTATGTGCCAGGCACTGTGCTAAACACTAGGAATACAAAAAGAGGTAAAAGACAAGTCCCTGCCCTTGAGGAGCTTACAATCTAACGGGGGAGACAACATGCAAATACATATATGCAAAGCAAGGATAAATAGGAAAAAATTACAGAGGGAAGGCACTAGAATTAAAAGGGGTTGGGACAGGCTTCCTGTAAACTACTACTAACTGACCTAATAAGCTTATTACCCCATTTAGTCAGTCAATAAACATTTATTAAGCACTGACTATGTGCCAGATATTGTGCTAAGCCCTGAGGGTACAAAGAAGGGAAAAAGTTCCTATTTTCAAGAAGCTCATAGTCAGATAAGGGAGACAACATGCAAACCACTGTATACAAACAAGCTATATACAAGATAAACTGGAGATAATCAACAGAAGGAAGGCACTAGAATTAAGGGTGGATCATGAAAGGCTTCCCTGTAGAAGATAGGATTTTAGCTGGAACCTGAAGGAAGCCAAGGAATCCAGCAGATGAAGAGGAGGGAGCAAATTCTAGGCATGGGTGCAGCTAGTGAAAATGCCCAGTTAGGAGATGGAATGTCTTGTAAGAGGAACAGCAAGGAGGCCAGTGTCACTGAATTGAAGAGTACATGGAGAGGACTAAGGCATAAAAGGACTAGAAAGGTGAAAGGGTGGCTAGGCTATGAGGGCTTTGAACACCAAACAAAGGATTTTATATTCGATCCTGGAGGTGATAAGGAGACACTGGAGTTTACCGAGTAGGGAGTGGTGACGTGGTCAGATCTGTGCTTTTTTTTTTTTTTTTTTTAAGCAACGACACTTTGGCAGCTGAGTGGAGGATGGACTAGTGTGGGGAGGGACTTGTGGCAGGAAGACAGTCTGTAACAGTTGCAATAGTCCAGGTGTGAGGTGATGAGGGCTTGTACTAGGGTAGTGGGACTGTTAGAGGAGAGAAGGGGGCATATGGGAGAGACATTAAGAACGTAAAATTGATGGGCTTTAGTAACACATTGGCCATGGGGTATAGGGGAGAGTGAATAGTCAAGAATTATATAGGTTTTAAACCTGTGTGACTTGGGAAGTGACACATTGGATAGTGCTGGGTCTGGAGTCAGAAAGACCTGAGTTCAAGTCTGTCCTCAAGACATTTACTAGCTGCATGACTCTGGGCAAGTCACTTAACTTGTTTGCTTCAGTTTCCTTATCTGTAGCATGAGCTGGAGAAAGAAATGGCAAACCATTTCAATATCTTTGCCAAGAAAACCCCAAATGGGGTAAAGAAGAGTCAGACAATTGAAACAACTGCACAAGACTAGGAAGGATGATGGTGCCCTCAACAGTAACAAGGAAGTTGAGAAGTGAGGAGAATTTTTAGGGAAAGACAGCGAATTCAGTTTTGGGCATGTTGAGGGAACTCAGTGGCATCTTGGCCTGGGTCACACCAACTGCCTGTTGGAAAGGGGACAGGACTTAGGAGCCAGCTTAGCAGCCCTGCTTCAGGACTAAAACTCAGTCATCTTGTGTGTGCATCAGCAGTCTTCTGTTTCCAGGGCAAAACTGCCCCCTGCGCCTGTAGATTTTTCAGTTCCTTCTGGGTCCCTGCCAATTTTTCCTTCATCTGAGCTGTGGCTACACTGCGCTGGCCAGTATTACGAGCCAGTTTTCTATATGCTTAGGATGTCCCTTTGAGTTTGCTCTACATTCTCCAGGATCTAGAAGAGCTGTACACTCAGCTATTGCTTATTGTTTTTGTTGGCAAGGTAGAACTCCTTACTCCTCCTCTTATGTGATAGGATTTTCTATTCATTTTGAACACTACAAGCCTTGCCTTTCACTTTCTCATTGGGAAATCAAACATGTTATTTTAGGGTGAGTGTCCTTTGGCTCCATTTCCTTTTGCCCGGCTTTTCCTTAGCTTGCCTATTTCTGGCTTAATCCTTGTTCTCTTCCATAGAATTTCAGCACATCAATCTTTATGAAGCATTATCTATACAAATTGAAAGTATCCTTGATAAAAGGTAAAAGCACACTGCTTTTGTAAGCAGTACATATAATGAACCACAACTTAAACATTTCACAATAAATGAAATACAGGGATAGGGGACTTAACTTGCAGTTTTATTGGGACATAGAAATTTCAATTGCAGAATCTCCCTCTACCAATGTAGATTGGCACCTTTTCTGCAACATAGTCTTGGAGAGTACGCTAGAACAGAGTTTAAGTATCTTGTCCATGGTCACCCAACCAGTATACATCAGAATCTGAATCTGAATTCAGGTCTTCCTGTCTCCAAGGCTCCAATTCCCTGTCCATTATGCCAGAATACAAGATTCTATTGTGTATTGTTGATGATGAAAAAGTATGTGATTGGGTAGAATGAAATGCAGGAATATATCTCTGGGAGGCTATCACTACAGTATAGATGAGAAGAAATCATAATATGAATCAGAGTGGTTGCAGTGGGAATGTGAAGCAGACATATTACAATGATTTCATCCTCTTCACTTTAATCTCTCCATAAGCTTCTTTCATCATACGCTTTTCTAGACCTGGACCTGTGATTTTATCAGAGTGGGAAACTCCTTGAATGGCTATCAGGCAACTCATTTGCAAATGACCCAGTAGGGGACAATGAGATGTTAAATGATTTGTCCATTGAAATACAGCCACTATGTGTTAGAAGTAGGATTTGAATCCAGGTTTTCTTGATGCCATCACTGCCCATTGTCCATTCTTACTTTTCCTTTTTATTATGAATTTAAAACAATCATCAGCCAACATAACACTTCAGTATACAAAGATCAAGAAAGTACTGTATAAAAAACTGTGAACTTGTCACATATATTTTAAGTATTATTAAATTTAACAAGATGTAACAAAATTGCACTATTTGTTTTTCATAATTAAACACAAACATATTGAAATAAAAGATCAGCTGATTGACACCAATTCCATTTCTAATTATCCTTCCTAGTGTTGACAGATTCATTGACTGTATGCTGCCTCTGCTTTCCATCCACCCATTACTTTTGAAAACTTTTTAATAATCCATCTTCTTTCCCCATCACTACTGACGGTGCTACCAATAAGCCCTACTTCTTTCAAAATCTGCACTTTTTATATACAATACGTGTGCTTCTCAGTCTCTTTGTTACTTTACATTATTGACAATTGGCTATTTTAGATTCTTTTCCTTCCTGGATACTGTGACATTGTACATTACAGATTCTTCTCTTACCTCTCTCTGTTTACGTCTTCCCTCTCTTCCCTTTGCTAACTCCTATGAGCAATAAGTCTCTGTCCTCAGTCTCCTTTACTTTCTCTTTATACTCTTCTGAAATAAATAATTTACTCTCATGGCGCTAGTCATCAACTTCAGAGATTTAATTTCTAACTTATACTCTAGTCCTATATGTCACTGTCTAGATGACAATTCCATTCATATAACTTGGATATCTAAGACTACACTCATAATAGCCATCTCCCTCCACCCTAACTTTGTTTCCAACCACTCCATTTCTGTCATTGGTACCATCTTGTTCTAGTCTCTTGGGTGAGAAACCTTAATGTTATCTTTCATCACTCATCTCAAGTATGCTACCAAATTCTGTCCTTTCTTCCTGCCTCTTTTATTCACCTCGTCTTCTCCCTACCTACTACTATGCTACCTCTTTCTCCATGGTCAGTCATCTTCCCACTTGAATTCAGAATCATCACTGGAAAGAAGATATTTTGCCACAAAATAAAATCCAAGGCCAAATATGAACACTTTTTGGATTATTTCCCATTGATGAATGGTTATAGCTACTGAGCTATCCCAATAAGCAGAACTGAGACCTGTTGAAGCTAGGAGCAGTAGTAGTGGATACTATTGTTTGTTCCTTGATAAGCATTTCAGTAGGAAACGGGAAAAAAACAGGAATCCTTAAAGTATTAAATGGGACATAAATGGGACCTTCAAAAAGCTAATGAATCATTTGTTCTACCCTAACTCAGACTATATTTGACTATACTCTGCATAAACCTAGTGAAATTTGCCTATTTGTCCATAGGACATCAACGTTTACTTTCCTTCATAATGATTCATATTTTACTCAAATCCTTGATTTTAAAAAAAATGAAGACAGTGAGCAAACCAAAAGAACTAAAATTGTTCTATATGTCTTCCCACATGGCATGTGGACAGACTTTTCTGAGGTTAACACACAGTAGCACCATCATTTGGTGCTATTATTACCACAAGACTTATGGGGCCTTTTTTATATGCATGACTTGGATCTTACACCTGTAATCACTTGTGCCTAATAGCGCAGGTGTTTCCAAATCCTATTTCAAAAGCTTAATTCATTTGTTAATGCTCTTTATAGACCTTTCTGTTGGCTCTGGGAGGGAGAAAGGAATGATCAGTCAAGATACATAACAATGAAAGAATTATTTCAAGTAACAGAAGACACATAGTCTCCCTGGCAGATCTGGTAACTGGAAAACTCACAGGCTCCAGATTTTGGCATGAGATAGGAAATAGTGCTAAAGGAAAGCTAAAGGCTCTAAAAGGAAAGCTAAAGGCTCTAGAGTATAAGTGAAACAGGTGTCTGAAAATTCCAAGGAGCATGGAGACAGGATAACTTCTATTTTGGAACAAATAGCCTCTATTTTGGATACTGTTTGTGTTAAATTATGTTTTTCACTCTCCTATTCTTCCAGTTTCCTCTTTCACCACTGAGATTAAAATTTCCAAGATTTTTGAAGTTAGAGAAAATAAGCAGAAACAAAGGAAATATTTATGTTGGGGAACGTAAATGTGATTTTTTTTTTAACAATTCAGTTTAATTAAAAGCATTTTATTAAATGCAAGGCACTGTGTTAGGCACTGAGTATAAAAATGAAAAGTGGCAGTCTCTATAATCAAGGACTTCACAGTCTTATAGAAGAGAATCACAGGATTTAGAGATCCTCTGATCCCATCTAGTCCAGCTGGATTAGATCAGTCTACTTCTGTCATCCACTGAAGCACTAACTTAGATTTGGATGAGATATTATAGGTCATTTAATCCACCTCAAACCAAATACATTAGATCTTTACATTAGATCCTTCTATGGAATGTCACATAGTAATCTGGCCTTGACTTGAAAATTTCTGTCAGTAGGGTATGCAGCACCTCACAAGGCATACTGTCTCATTATCAGACCACTCAGAGTTTTTTTCTTTAATAACTTTAATAAAAAAATCTACCTCCTTGTAACTTGAAGGCATTCCACCTGATTCTGCTCTGTGAAGCAAAAGAGAAATATAATTCCTTTTCTATGTGATAGTTTTTCAGATCTCTGAAGATAGCTATCACACAGTATAGTAGAAAGAATGCCAAATTTGGAGTCAAAGGACTTGTATTAAAATATTGGCTGTGTCTCTTACGGCCTGTGGGATCTCAGGCAAGTCATTTAATCTCTTTGGGCTTCAGTCTCCTCATCTGTAAAATGTGTGAAGTGAACAGAACGATTAATACAATGACAACATCATTCCAGAGAAAACCGTCTTTGAAAAACTTCAGCACTGTGCTTAACACAGTGATAAACCATGAGTCCAAAAGAATGAAGATGAAATACTTCACTCATTTCCCGAGAGACGATGGAATTTAAAATGCAGAAAAATGCATACGTTTTCAGATATAGCTAATGGAAGAATTTGTTTTGCCATACTACAAGGCTTTGTGTTCTGAGTTTTGTTTTGAAAGGTTTTTGTTGTTGTTGGAGAAGACGGGACAGGTATTAAAATGCTTGTTAATTGACAAAATAAAAATAATCAGCTTTTTAACAGTAAGCTTTATATATCTTTGTGTATGTCACTGATATGGATGTTAAACAAGAAGAAGGACAAGGACAGAGTCCTACAGCATGACACTAAAGGCTTACTTTCAGGCTTACAGACATTAATCAGAAAGTTTGGGATTTTGCTAAAAAAAAAATCACCTAAAATTACTATAATCTAGCCCCAAATTTACTAGTTAATCTACAAACATATGGGAGATTGTCAAATAATTTGCCCAAATCAAAATACCCTATTCTTACAGCATTCCCATGATCTAACCTTTCAAAAAGACACTGAATATAGCTTGGGATGACTTATTCTTAGTGAACATATAACTGCTTTTAATGTTCATCATGCTTCTTTTTTAAATACTCACCTATCTGATTGACAATCTGTTCTCAAGTTTTGCCAGAGATATGTCAAATTTACCAAACTGCCTTTTGTCAAGCTGATCATAGGTCCAGTCCCTACCCCAATACCAGGAGTTTTCTCTTTTTCAGTTCTACATTAACACTATTCCATCTTCCCCGCTGTGGGACAGTCCCTTTGTTGTTCTTGCTTGAAAAATGTCTTTAAGAAACTTGTTATCTTTAGCACTTTTCCTCCTCCTCTCAAGTCCTACTCCAATTCCTCATCAAGCACCAATTTTTCCTTATTGGAATTAAGTCCATAAGAATGGTCCTCATTGCTTTATGTTTTGGGGAGTAAAATTGTTAGCAAGACTATCTAATAGATGATCTACAACTGTTATGCTCTGTCAAGTTTAAAGACCATTCTCCTTGCTATAAATACAATAGTTGATGTACCTCATCATTAATACAACTTCTGTGTCTACTAGTTTTGCATCTATCCTAGGAAAGCATCATCCATACCCACCATGTGGTTGGGAATTCTATATTTGCCCAACAATATCTCATCTACTTCTTTTCTCTCTTTATCCTAACTAAAATGCTTTCTACTGTACTTTCCCTTTCAAGGTTCTAGATAAACATACAATCACATGCCTTCTTTGTGTGCAGTGCTTTTCCCTCTTCTTTTTTATTAGATGTTTCTCTTGAAAAATGTATGTTCTTCTATTACCACATTCTCATCATGAGTTTTTTCCCATCAAATTTCATTGACATATATATCATATTTGCCTCTGAAATGCCAAAGCATACTATGGGCATAGCTAATCATATAATACAGTACAGTATATGTGTATGTATATGTGTATACCATCTTTGTACATGACCTTACAGTTTTCAAAACATTTTCATAGGTATTTTCTTTGATTCTCATAACACCTCTATAATGTTCTTGGTGCACTGGTATATAGGCATATAAAGGCACAAATATTGTTCCTGATTAGCTTTCCTTCTATTTTCATCTGAAAATTACTGGGCACTGCTTTCGTTATTCTGTATCTTTCTATGTCACTCATATTTTCCTCCACAGCATGTGTTATTTCATTTTTATCTAGATCAGGGATTCGGAACCTTTGTTGTGTCATGGACCCCTTTGGTAGCCAGGTGAAACCTATGGGTCTCGTCTCAGAATAATGTTTTTAAATGCATAAAATACATAGGCTCACAAAAGAAATGAATTATATGAAAATAGTTATCAAGATATTTTGTAAAAATTAAGTTCATTGACTTAACTTAGGTTAAGTTAACTCAGGCTAACTCAGGTTAAGACCTCCTGATGGAGATTCAGGCTTTAAAGCCATGTCCTCTGACTACAAACCCAGTGCTTTTTCCACTAAACCAACATTTACACTGGCAAAAATTGATTTGTCCCACATCCTCCTTTCTTCATCCAGCTGTGATCAACTAGAAGAAAAAGGGAAAATCCCACTTCCAAGTCTTTGTTTCATACCCAGAACTTCAGAATGTCTACATGTTCATGACATTTTTCTTCTCCATGAATCATTCATTTTCACATAAATCAGTATGGGTGGGTAGAAACCAGTGGATCTGTTGAGCCTTAGTAGGGTGTTAATCATATCTTGGAAGCAGGAAGACAGCATAACTCCTGATTTGCCATACAAGGTCTCTGTAATTCTTCCCAGGGAGTTACCAATTACCATGACTCATCTCTTCTTTCTTGGAGCAGGAACAGAATTTCTCTGCAACCTTTGTAGTGTTTCACAGTACATCATATGGCACTGCTTCTTTTGAATGTCAGGAATCAATTGCCCTCCATGAGAGGACCCTCATTTGTAATGGAAGTTTCTTCTCTTTCTCTATTTTGTTACCTTCTGTTCACTCAACTCTTGAAACTGATTTCCTTCAATCCTTCTCAGCATATTTTTCTTTCTGGTTTTTTTTTTACTGGTTTAATTTTTCTATACTAAGAGCTGTCCGTTCCCCTTAATAAACCATAGTATGAATACTTTCACTTTGTCCTCCAGCAAAAAGACCAGTTTGCACTGGGGCAAATGATTGGTAATCACTGAGTCAGAAAACAAAACAATTTCCTTTGCATATATACATACGTGTGCGCGTGCACGTATGTGTGTGTATAGAGATTGTAGTTTTTAATCCCCTCTAGAAACTGCCATGGAAATTCTGTTTCATTGTTTGAGCTGTTCTTGGGTCACTCTCTACCAATCTGAAGTTAACTCTTAGGTTAGAAATATTAAAATGTATTACTGTCTTTGTAAACTTCACTACTTGTAAAATAAATAAGTTTGGTATATTTAAAAGCACAATTTATTCAAATGTGATTACAAATTTACTGTTTGTTACAATTACAACTATACATACACCAAGTCTTAAATATAGAATTAACTTGTGCCAGTATCTTAGCGTTTACTATATGCCAGGCATAGTGCTAATTGCAAAGAAAGAAATTACAAAGAAAGGTAAAAACAGTTCATGGCCTAAAATATGGCATCTAAAACCTGAACATAATATGGCCAATATAATCTGACCAAGGCAGAGTACAGCAGTGCCATCATCTCCTTAATTCTGGACACCTTTTATTAATGCAGCCTTAGATTGTATAATGTGGAAAAGGAAGGAAAAAAGCATTTTATTAAATGCCTACTATGTGTCAGGCACTGTGTTAAACACTTTGCAAATATTATCTCATTTGATCTTTGGCTGCTAAGTTATACTTTTGATTCATACTGAGCTTACCATCCATTTAAACTGCCAGATATTCTTCACAGGAACTGTTATTTAGCCATTTTCCTCAATCCTTTATTTATATAGTTGATTTTTGCATCCACTTGTAGGACTTTATATTTACCCATATTACATTTAGTTTTGTTAGAAGTGGCCCAACATTTTAGCCTAAGATTTTTTTTTAATTCTCTTATTAATTTCCACATTAGTTTTCCTTCTAAGCTTCTTGTCATTTATAAATTATAAGTATGCAATCTATGCCTTCATTCAAACAGGATCTATCTTGGGAGCCAGGCAGGTAGCCCTGGGTACCTGGGTATCACCTTCTTCTCTCCTGACCCCACTCCCCAGCTCCCAAATAGCTCATTTATTTGCAGTGAGCCTGGAGCAACATTTTTCGGAAACTGTGCTGACCCCTGAATGGATCATGTGATCTGCTCACTGGCTGAAGTCCACTCTGATTCCTTCCTGAGCTTCACATGGTCACAATTGAGGCCCAAATTCCTTGCCTAATGACCTGCCATCTGCAGTTTTGACTTTAACCTCAGACACACAGTCCTAGCCCTTTGGGATAAGACTGTAGCCTGTAACCTGTTCCAACTGTTTTTCCCCCCTTTATTTATTCTCTTTCTTGGTGAGACCAACCCTACACATATGACTCCCAAATCTACATCTCTAGTCCTTCCTATTCGCCTGTACTCCAGTTCCATAATTCTGAGTAATTATAGGACATCTCCACTTGAATATCTCAAAATCACCTTGACTCAAGAAAAAATCAAACTCATCTTTCTCCCAAACTGATTCCCTTTGCCAAATTCACTTTTTCTGGTGAATTCCTTCTAAATCTCTCTTAAATTGAGTCTTTTCCCTTCTATTCCTACTGTCAATAGTATCATCTCATGCCTCCATTATTATATTAAAAGTAACAACCAACAATTACATAGTGCTTCAAAAGTTTACCAAGTAATTTATCTCTTTGTATCCTCACAACATCCCTATGAAAGTGGTATTATATGTTTGGGTTTTTTTTTCTTTTTGGTGAGGTGATTGGGGTGAAGTGACTTGCCCAAGATCACATAGCTAGTAAGTGTTAAGTGTCTGAGACTGAACTCAGGTCCTCCTGACTCCAAGACCAGAGCTTTATTCACTGCGCCACCTCGCTGCCCCATATGTATTTTATCAATGAAGAAAACTGAAGCTGAGAGGTTAAGTGACTTGTTTACGGTCACACAGCTAATAAATATCTGAGACAAGATTTAAACTCAGGTCTTCTTGACTCCAGCCAAGTGCAGCATTACCAGTGGTGTCAAACTCAAATAGAAATAGGAGTCACTAATCTGTACATAACGATTCCTGGGTGCCACATACTGACTTAGTTTTAAAATGTAATGTTATCCATATTTACTTTGGTATTTCCCTGTTAACCTTATTTTATCTGGGTCTGCCCAGAGTGCATGCGGTGTGTCTGACACTTCTGCACTACACACTACCTAGCTGCCTCGACATCCTCAAGGGAAAAGAACTGTTTTGTTTTGCTTTTTCTTCTGTTCCTTACAGCAGCTAGCACAGTGCTTAACAGAGTGGTGTCTTTCTCTCCAGGAAAACTATCCTAGAAAACCTTACCACCTCTTCCACAACTGCCTATACAACAACCTTGCTACCGACACCAGGACCATGTCCTGGGAGAACTTCTATTCTGGGGCCTCATTTTCTGGAATGGTCATTGCCCCTCTGGGAATACTATTTCAGACAAGGACTGGCTATGCTTCATTTTACTCTCTGGCCATCTTCTCTACAATCTCCTCTCCAAAAGGAGACTGCCTCTACTCCTTATCCAGTTCTGGATCCAGGAACCATGATCATAATTAACTTTCTGGCCCTGAATGCCCCTCTCTGGCCACCCTCCCCTATGTATATTTCCTCCATTACAATGTAAACTCCTAGAGCCAAGATACTAGAGTAGGAAGAAGCAGTACAGCAAGCTTTCTGTCCCTTCTTCCCCCGCTTCCCCCTCCGCTTCCCCCTCCCCTTCCCCCCCCCAGGGAAAACAAAAGAGAACAAAACTCCAGACAGATTTAGAAAATGCACCAGACTGAATCCTGATGGGGAAATCCAGAAAAAGTTAGAGTGAGTCATTGGTGTAGCCTAGGTGAAGGGATGATTTCAGAGAACCTGGGAAGATTTCTATAAACCAATATAGAGTGAACTGAACAGAACCAGGAGAATAAATAATACAACGGCAACACTACTTTGAAAGAATTAGGAACTCTGATCAGCATAATGACCAACCATGTTTCTGAAAGACATAATGATAAATGATAAAACTTTCTATCTACCTCCTGATTGAGAGGTGAAGGTCTCAGTGCAAAATAAGATATACATATTTTATTAGAAGTGACCAATGCAGAAATTTGTTTTGCTTGACTATACATGTTTTTAACAGAGGTTTTAATTTTCCTTTTTTTCTCACTTGGAGGAGTGAGAAAGGTTAGGGTAGAAGGGTTAGAAGACAGATATTTACTGATTTAATAATAATAATAATAATAAGACTATCACCCATGTGGCCCTGTGGCTGGAGGAATATTAAGAGTTAAAGTTACAGCATGAGAAAACAAAAGATTTGTACCTTGCCACTCACTGATATCATACTGAGTTATTCACCCAGGATGGGTCCAGTGGGAAAAAAATGTCCATCTAAAAGCCCCAAAGTGCATTTACCTTTTAGGGGGAAAGAAGACCAAAGTGGAAACTAGGAGTCTCACAAAGGCTAAGTAGGACTCTGTGAGAAAGCTGCATGTCAAACTATTGTCCTGCTGGCACCCCAAATTCAATTTCTTCCAAGGGGAAGAATTTCTGCACTGGTCACTTGTAATGAAATAGGTATATCATATTTTACACTGAGACCTTCACTTCCATGAGTATGTTATATGTTTTCTATATTCACTTATGAATTCTATGATTTTTTTTTGCATATTCTGCCTTTTCTCTGGAGTGAAATAAAGGCTATCTTGTAACTAAAAAAAAAAAGAATATAAGCTTTTGGAGGGAAAAAGACTATCTATGCTTTTGTATTTGTATCCCCAGAGCTTTGAACAAAGCAAACTCTTAACATGCTTTTTCATTTATTCAACAGATATTGATTGAATGATTGATAGAAAATAGCTTTAAGTAGCGTTGAATACCTTATCATTTAGACTTCACCTAAGAAAAAACAAATTTTAAAATAATGGTTTTTAGGTTAAAATTAATTAAACTCTCTACAAGGAATTTTACTTATAAGCTATGGAATTACAGAACAAATTCATTTTAAATTTAAAAGCTCTGAAGCCTAGACATAGACACCAAACAGAGGAAAACAAATGTAACTAGAGGTCCCCAATAACCGGAGGAAACTTCTAAATCCTATTTGTCAGTTTCTGTCTTTCATAACTCCCTCTCTCCCTCCCAGCCATCTCATAGCTGCACATCCATTTACTTAAGACCTTAATCCTCATAATGACATTTTCTGTCAAATCAAATGTAAATGAAGGCACAGTTGACAGGCAACTAAGCAGCACTGTGCACAATAGCCTCTCTCTCTTGAGAAACCTTGTTCTCAAAATGATCCCCTTCTTGATACATACCTTAACCCTTTCTTCACTACTGCCTTTTTCCTCTCTGCCTTTAAAAACAGCCGGGTCTCTACTATTTAAAAAACATAACAACAAACCTCAAACATTTATTCCCACTGCTCTCATTAACTATATCCCGTTTTCAATTAATGTCCCATTCTTTCTAAGTGTCTGCAGCATGTGGTAGGATGCTCTTGAGGCTCTATTTTCTTTAAAGCCGCTTCCCCCAATCTGGTTTGCATCCTCACCACTTCACTAAAACTTCCTTCTTGGATGTTGCTAATGACTTCTTCCTGGCCAAAACCAGTAGTTTCTACAGTTTTCGTCTATTTGTGCCTTATTTGTATACCACCGACAACCCATCTCCTTGGAACTTTCTTAGTCTTCACTTTTGATGATACATGTAGCAAACTAGAAAACTCCCTTTATTTCACTGATGGTTTTACTTCTGTCTCCACTGTCTCCTCTTCTTTCTTATACCTATGAACTATAGGCATAATGTCAGAATCAGTTCTTGGTAAGATGAGCCACAAATCTAAACTTTCATTCCTAATTTCAAGTATCTGTTTAGATGTCCTACAGACTTCAGGTACTTCTAACATACCAAAAAACCAGCTTACCACCTCTCCCTCTTAGCCTCTTTCTACCTTGTCTGTCAACTGCAGTAACATTACCATAATTTCAGTTCCCCAAGGCTTTCAATTATTTTCAATTCCTCTCTCTCCTTATCCTACATTTAGTCCGTTTCCACGTCCTGCAGATTTCATAGCTTCTCAAATTCATACCCTCCTTTCCATTTATATAGTAACCAATCTGGTCATGATTCTTACTGACTAATGCCTGAATTATTGCAAGTCTCCTAACTGGTCTCCTTGTTTTCAGCTTTCCTACCACACTAATATATCACATGCCAACTGCTAGAATAGTTTTTATTATGTCATTGTTCCAAGAATCCTATAGTGACTCAGTGCCTATGAGGAGAAATATAAATTCCTCAGTTTACAATTCAATTCCTTTCCTCATCATCTCTGCCTTATAAAACTCATCTTTAATTTTTTCCCTACAAGACCTCACTTACTGCTCTAGCTAAGTTAGTTACTTCACTGTTCCCGGTACATGAATTGCTGGTAGTCATTTCCATGCTTTTACAAATTTTACCCTCTTTTAGAAATGCCCTGTGCCTTCTACTTAGCCAACTTGACTGGATTTACCCTTCTATTAATGTCCTCTTTGGTACAGAACAAATAAAACTGTACTTAAAGTCAAAATACTTTTATATTTTTTATTGGCCTTCTGCTTTTTCAAACTGAAGCCTTTCTCTACCAGTTTTTTGTTTTTGTTTTTGTTTTTTTTACATCTAGTGACTAAAAACATTATTATGCAGATAGTAGGTTTACATGTTGTTAACCAGTACTAATTAATAATCCATAGCAAATGATCCCTTTCTCACAACGGACAACTAGGTATGCAATAAGATGGGAAAAGTTTCTGGAGAAAGAAGGCAGAAAGTAGATATCTAGTCACTGTCATTTTCTAAAGAATTCACTAATGTGCATGGAGAGTAATTATTTGAAATTATCAGCAACTCTTCTCTCCCCACCTCTTTTTTTCCCACTTTTTTTGGGGAGGTGGGGGGCAAGGCAGTTGGAACTAAGTGACTTGCCCAGAATCACAGCTAGTGTTATGTGTCTGAGGCTGGATTTGAACTCAGGTCCTCCTGATTCCAAGGCCAGTGCTCTATCCTCTGCGCCACCTAGCTGCCCCTCCCTACCTATTTTTTAAAAATGGTCAAGGAGAATCTTCTAAAACTAGAGTATCAAAGCTGAAAATGGGGTTAAAACACCAAGCTGTCCCACTATAAAATGTTTTTTGTTGAGCAAACCAATCCATGCTACACATTTAAGTCTGTCAAGGCTTTATGAATCAGGGCTGGTGAAGTTATGACTCAGTTGGTGGACATTTCTTTCTAGTCAGCACAGAGCCAATCTGCCCTAGAAAAGCAATTATTGAGATAAGAGACAAAAACCTCAAGGCTCATTTGAACCATCAGTGTTCCTCATCTAGCACCATTCTTAAAAATCATGGGGGCATTTGGCAAAATGCGAATTTATATAGTATCAAACACTGTTTTCCTACCAACTCCAGTTTTCAACTGGAGAAAACTACACTGAACCTAGCATGTTAAATATTAGATGAAGCAGCACAAAATTGATCTAGGGTGTAAATTACTTTCTGGTAGTAAGTTGAGAACTTCTGAAAGTTGTTCCTATTCTTTTAGGCTATTACACATACCATTATGCAATGAAGCAGTAATGCACAGGTATACCAAAATAATGTTACCCCAATGTCATTTCATAAGAGTATTGTTTTTCAATAAGATTAGTAATTTATTATTAAAAAATCCCCTTGTAAAGTAATGGAACTCCAGTAATATTCCTTCTGTGAAACTAACTGCCCCTCTAATGTCTTGTGGAACCAGCTGGTGATATAAAATGGGTTAACCTATACTAAAAGTAATTCTAAAACAATGATGCCCAACATTTTAAAAGTTGTGTCATTCTGTTCAATTCAAATTAAGAAGATAAGAGCAGACAGGATTGAACTTGGGAAATTGTAGAATACCTCCCATAATTCCAAGTTATAAATCATGAATTACTCCAAACTCAAACCTGTGGTAACCTAAAGGGCAACGGAGAAATATATGGTAGACACAAATAGTCAATGGCATATTGCCAATGGTCACTTGCATTTAAAAAATTTTATCAAATGCATCTGGGTCTAGAGACCTGACTCATCCAGCAGTAATAATCACAGATAGTATTATTACTTCCACAAAAAGGAAATTCAAGAAGACATCAATAACTACCAACCTATATGGCAACTTTCTCATCTCTGATTTACACACATAGTAAGAGGATCACTTATTTAAAATACACACACACATATATGTAAAATAGTCTTTCACAAAGGATTTCCCATAATCTTCAAAGCTACACAAGTGAGTGGAAGGTATAGAGACATCATGTCAAATTATTTATTGTTGTGGATAATTTAAAAGCAGTCGACTCAGCAGAGAAAAATCCCATTTGAAAGGAATAAGATTCAAGAAGGTATCTTGGATATGTTAAGATCATTCACGATTCCTTACTAGATACCACCATGGAGATAATTTTTGTTAAATTAACAAATTAATTATAATTTCTGAGTTTTATTGATTAAAATGTTAGAAAGTTATTATAGTCTTCTAAAATTTTAGATTTGTGAACTTAGATGGCTAATGTTAAAACTGACCAGCCAATCTTAGTTGTTCACTGTAACATTTATATTTCATAAAGCATTCTGCCTGTTTGACACCTCTTAACCAGTCCATCCTGCAGTCAGGAAATCAAATCCTGCCTTGACACTTAACTAGTTTTCTGATTCTGGGCAAGCCACTTAACCTCTCTGTGCCTTAGTTTCCTTACCTGTAAAGTATGAGTACTAGTAACTAAAGGATTATTATGAGAATTAAGTGAGATAATATGTGAGACATTTTGCAAACCTTAAAGTACTACATAAATGTTAGCTGCTATCATTATCTTATCCTCATCTTTTTTGATAGAGTTCATATAGAAGTGGTCCTCAGACAACTACTTATCCTTATCTATATCATTAAATACTTAATGTTCTATAAATTATTGTACAGGTGGGGAAAATGACTGATTTCATCACAACTGGATAAAAGCATTTAGATATAAACTCATTTAAATATAAGAATCATTTAAAATGTTTTTGGGGAACTACAGTAGCAGACAGGATGATAGGGATGATTTGTATATTCTGCTCTCAAATCAGCTTCTTCTAAGTTTCTGTGTCTTGAAAGTTTTCATTTCATATAGTTTTGAGATTATGAGTATTTGGTATGTTGGTATTAATTAAAAACAATGTTCTTAAATTTTTATGGATCAATCCTATGTAGAGCCAATTTTTTTCTGTGATAATACCTAGATCCAGCAGAGTTTATTTGTTGAATTCTCAAAGATACTTGGGAGTCTATATGTATGACATGGGATGCTAAATTTTCACAACATGTAATATAATGCCACACAGTTTCTAATGTTTCTTTGAATAGTTGGCATTGATTAGTCAGTTTAAGCTCCTTAAAAATAACCTTTCTGCAATTTGTAGCTGCAATGATTTGGTCATGTATCCTTACCATAAACCCCTCTTTCTGTAAACAAAAATCTGCATGACTCAATCATTTGTTCAGTGCTTCTTTGTTGACATATTGTTGACTGAATTCATGTGGATGTCACCCATTGAGGGCCTTTTGATTCCACTCTTGGATCTTAGCCATTTCATAGCCTCCATCCAGAGGGAAAATAATTTATTATTATCATGAATATCCTTCCAAATTAAGAAATATTTTCTCCAATATCTTTTAAAAGATGGCTCCCTAGCTTTTGTTTGAACACACCAGTCACAGGGAATTTACTATTTATTTAACAAAGCAGCCATTGCATTGTGAAGACAATTCAGGCTGTGAGAGCATTAATTTTTGTGGGCATGATAGAAGTCGAGGCTCATTAATGTCATACATGGGAACCAAACCAATCCTCAGTTTTGTTTTGTTTTTGTAACAGGAGCTATAGGACAATAAGGTATAGAAGAAGCATTGAATTAGAAGTCAGGAGAACTGGGTTTGAATCACAGCTCTCTGCTACATCTAGTTATTTTGGACTTGGATAATCTTCTAAGTCCCTTGTCAGTGGTTATTCTATGATCCTGATTTTCCTGTTTCTAGGAAAAATTAATTCAATAAGCATTTATTAAGTACCAATTACGTTCTTGGCACTGTCATTTGTGGGACACAAAAGAGAAACTAGTTTCTGACTGTAGGTGGTTTACAACTAATTCTTTAAAAAATGTTTCTATTAATTATAGTCTTTAGGAAGACAAAACATAAGCATATGAAACAACTGAAGATTACTTATGTGATTACATAACACATAAATATTCACAGGCATAACATTAATTGAATGAGACAGAAAAGAGGTTCTTAAAAGGAACCTTAATAAATCAAACCTTGCAAAAATACATTTGTAAATTAGAAGATGGTACTGTAGTAGATTCTTCAAAGAATTATCAGTTGAGGCATTTCTTGATGAATGAAATTTGACATTCAGAAGTGAACAGAAGTCTATAGGATCTCATCCAATTGGGGAATTCTTAGGTTTCATTGAATTGTTGTAGACTTATGATCTAATAATGGCAGATCACAGAAGAATAACGTGACTCGATTGGAAAAGTAATTCATTATCTGTCAAAAGATATTCAGAATGCTTTCAATAATGTTAGTACTAGTAGAGTCACAAAGAAATTAATTGAAGTTTACTAAATAATACAGTATACAAAAGGATTATACTCTACATGCACCTTATAAAAATTTCAGTAATATTAAGATAGAGCACTTGTGTTTGTGAAAAAATAAAAACCTTTTGGCTAATTAAAATTTTTTTTTTGTTAATGTGAGGGGCTCTCTTAAATGTATTAATAGTTATTTTATATATTATCTGGCCACTGAATGTAGGCATGTGATTTATTTAATACTTCAAATATCTGTAGATTGTATTGGAATGATTACTCTCTCTACCAACATAAATCTCCTGTGGTTTAGCAGGTGGACTTTGAGAGTTGCTTAAAGTTCATGACCCTGACACAAAGCTGGTGACAAGTTTTTCCAAACTTAGACTGGTCCTCAGACAACAGTCTAGTCTAGGGGTGGGGAACCTGCGGCCTTGAGGCCACATGTGGCTTTCTAGGTCCTTGGTTGCAGCCTTTTGACTGAGTCCCAAGTTTTACAGAACAGATCCTTTTATTAAGGGGATTTGTTCTGTGAAGTCTGGATTCAGTCAAAGGGATACATTTGAGGACCTGGAGTTCTACATGTTGCCTTGAGGCCGCAGGTTCCCCACCCCTCATCTAATTCATCTGTCATTGGGCCTACGCTCCATGGAATGAATATGAAAGGTCAGAACACAGTTTTTGTTATGTCCACAATCTGAAGGTATGATTTCAGGTGCTATAATTCATCCAGTTGATACAGCAAAAGAAACTTAGGATGTTTCTTGAGAAATCAAGTAGCAAAATATGGTGGTATTGCCTCTGAATTTCCAACAACCGAGAATCAACAAGCATTTTTTGAGAAGTTAGCCAAGCTGAAATAACATTTTAAAATACCATTTTTCATCTACTGTCTGAAACTGTGAACTGAGCTGCAGCCAGAAAAGTACAAGATTTTTATTCTTAAACAAGGTCTTACAACTAGAAGAAAATGAGTTGAAATGGCATGTCAAACAATAATGGAAGATTATAATGGTGATGTTAGACAAATTATAAGTCAAAAATTGGTGGTTCTACAGAAGATAGATTTCTCTTTTAGTACAGAAAAGCAGTATTAGTAAACTTAATGCCTGTTATTTAACCTTCTAAAAAAAACTGATAAAACGATATTTTCTCTAATTACTGTATGCTTATCTCTAACTATTTATTACAAGTATCATAAATACTGCCAAACACTTGGTTCAGCAAACCAAAAGCTAATTAAGAACTATCTAAAAACACATTTGTAGAGAAGGACTAAACTTGCTTTTATTTTCTATCCAATGTGAACTTAAAAAACATGACTGCTGAAATTTTTAGTAAGCGAGCATCACAGAAACCTGGGTGCTCAGTGCTGTAATTCAGATGTGCTGGCAACACAATCCTATGGAAAACACTGTTGGGTATCAAGTCCAGAGGACTTGGGTTTGAACCCACGCTTGGTGATTTACTCTCTGTGTGACCCTGGGCAAGTCACCTTCCCTCTTTGGGCCTCAGCTTCCTCATCTCTAAAACAGCGGAGCTGGACTGGATGACCTGTGAGACCGCTTCCAGCTGTAGGTCACAGGATCCCATACACCACAGAGCGAACGCGCTGCCTCAGACAGTCAGAGAAAACCCCAGCGCTGAGCGTCGAGCCGAAGAAAGCTCCTATCAGCAAACCGGTTCTCAGTGCCGCGTAAAGGGCCGCTGTCTCATTGGCTGGCGATGGCTGCAGCAGGCCTTAGAGAAAGAGGGCGTCTTCAAAACGTTATCTGCAAAGTGGCCGCCGAAGCGTCACAGCGCAGAGCGTAGATTTAGGCAGGATAGGGATTGATCAGGAAACACTTCTTGCCAAAGGTGAGGTTTAAGCCAAATTTAAAAGGAAACAATGTACAAGCAGATGATCTCACTTTTATATTTGTGTCCCCAGCCTACCATCGACTTACTGTTGGTGCTTAATAAATGACTACTGATCGACGGATTTGTGGAAAGGTAACGAGAATACTTGAGATAGAAGAGGTGGCAAAAGCAAAGAGAGAGTTCTAGGAATTAAAAAAGGTATTAACGAAGAATAAAAATATGTATTATTGTTATATATGACAATATACATCGTTATCTTCTCACATTGACAATGTATGTTCGTAATAAAATTCATCTGGAGGAAAAAAGGTAAGGAATTTTTTTAGAATTTTAAAAGTGGCAGGGAACAGGATCTAACAATAACGAATCTCAAGCTACACTAAATAATAGTAACCATCGCAACTATACAGTACTGGTTTAAAAAAATTAGAGCGGTAATCAATCAAGTATACAACACAGAGAAGTGAATAATCTTCGTAACATACTGTCTGATAAATCCAAAGGCCCTAACTCTTGAAGTAAGGGTTCACTATTTGACAAAAACGACTGGGAAAACTGGAAAGCAGTTGGGCAAAAATTAGGTATATAGACCAACATTTTACACAAAGAAAAAAATGGAAACAAGTTCCAAATGGAAAAATAACTTAGATATAAAAAAGGCACTTCAAAGAAATTAGCAGAGCAAAGAAGAAAATACCATTCAAAACTATGCATAGGGGAAGATTTCACAGCCAGACAAGGGATAAGGAGGATCACAGAAGAGAAAATCTAGACTTTTTAATATATAAAACTGTAAAGTTTTTGTGCAAATAGTACCAATGAAATCAGAATTAGAAGGGAAGTAGTTAGCTGGGGGGGGGGTGAACACTTGACAGCAGTTTCTCAGATCTTACATCTATAATATATAAGGAATTAAGTCAAATTCAGAAGACCAAGAACCATGTCCCAGTAGATAAAAAGTCAAAGTCTATGAGTAGGCCATTCTCAAAAGAAGAAAGGCAAGCTATCAAAAATCATATAAAAATATGCTCCATATTACTAATAGAGAAATGCAAATTAAAACAATTCTGGGGTTCAACCTTCTACCTAGCAGACTGGCTCAAAGATTGAAAATAAGAAAATGACAATTGTTTGAGGGACTGAAGGAAAACAAGAACTTTAATGCACTGTTAGTGGAACTGTGAACTGGTCCAATCATTCTGGAAAGCAATTTATAGCTATGTCCCAAAAGTCGCTAAACTGTGCATATGCTTTGATCCACAAAAAGATCAATGTGGAAAAGGGGCCATTTATAAAAAAAACAAAACAAAACATTTATAACAGCTCTTTTTAATGTAAAAAACTAGGTACTAAAGGGAGTGCTCTTCAGTTGGAGAATGGTTGAACAAATTATGGGATACGAATGTCATGGAATATTAGTGCATTGAAAGAAATGAAGAAAAGGATGTTTTCAGAGAAACCTGGGAAGACTTGTATGAATTTATGTAGAATGACGTGAGCAGGCTCAAGAGAACAATTTATACAATAACAATACTATAAAGACAAACAACTTCAAAAGATTTAAGAATTCTAATTAATGCAATTACTGATCACAGTTCCTAAAGATTGATAATGAAGCATGCTACATACCCCTCCTGGCAGAGAGGTGATGGACTCAAACTGCAGAATAACACATACATCTTTTGGGCACAGCCAGCATGGGAACTTGTTCTGCTTGATTATGCATATGTTACAAGGTTTTGTTTTTGTTTTCTTTTTCTTTTTTTCAATGGGAGGGAGAGCCAGAAGGGAGAAGAGGGTAAGGGATAGTTGCTAAAAAAAGAAAAAAAAAAGGAAGAAAGAAGAGGGCCAATGAAGCATTTTTTTAATTTGTAGGAAGAGATCAAAGGGAAGGCTAGAAGGAATCACAAAAAGGCAGGAGACCTTTAAAAGACACATGCTGAATTTATTATATTCTTAAAAAGAAAACTCAATTGTACATTAGAGAGATTTGCAGTTTCATATACACCTTTTACTATTCTAATCTGTATATAGAAATGTTCATTTCAGTTTGTGTTTGTTAACCTCAGAATACACACACACACACACACACACACACACACACACACACACATAGTTTTTATCTTGTGACATGATTTATTTACAAGTTAACTCTGACTTCTGCACCAAAATGTCTGGTGTGGATCCAGCTGCTTGAGATGATTGATATAGATGCTCACTTTTACCATTATCAGCCTTCTGTATTCTGAAAAAATTTTAAAAACAAATATGATATCCCTTCTCCCAACAAAAGAGCTGGAAAGATTCATGAAAATATTGATAACTATGCAAGATGGTGAATAAGTGCCAAACTGAATGATTCAGACAAAGTACCACAAGAATTCAGAGTATAATGTTTTGCTCCAACAAAATGCTCCCATGCATGTTAAAATTATTTAAGATTTCCTGAAAGTTCTACCAGAACTTTATTCAATCACCCTCTAATAACTAATATGAAGTGAAGCATAAATCAGGACAATATATTCATGCCGAAGTTGTACATCATTGTCATAGACAGTATCCAGCGCAGAACTGAGGTCAAAGGAGTATTCTCTGTAGAAGGCGAGGTCCTCAGATGCTCCTGTTTGTGGATAACATTGTTCTAATTACAGTTAAATCCCAGACACTGCAGATCCTCCTGAGATCTATAATCAACCAAAAGAGTTTGGCCTAACTCTCCACATAAGAAAACCAAGAGAATGAAGAATGCCTATTGTCTAGACTACTTTATGCAACTCATCCATCAGTGTATATCCATATGGATCTCTATATTTATCTATCTGTATATCTAATCTTGAACAGACAATAAAAACCAGAAAAATTAGTTGGGCCCAAAACTAGACAGAAGGAGAGCAAAATAGATTGCCTCTGGGAAACTGCATAATTATTTTAATGACTCCCTCTCCCCCAAGTTTTACCCTGAAACAAAAGCCCGTCTTTTAAGTAACAATATTCTTCCAGGGGTCTTATATGGCTGTGAGTCACAGAACTCTATAGCCTCTGAAGAAATCAAAGCAAGTGGAGGGCAGGAACAGGAATGCAATACATTACAAACAAGGACTTACGAAAGAGAATATTTAAAGGATGTCATCAAGGAAATGTAAGATTAGAAAAGAAGATGGGCTCATCATGTGACAACAAGGGCTAAGCACCGGACAGCCCAAGTGTTCCATTTGTTTCTTTGAAACATTAAGAGAAGTCAAGGAAGGCTCCAGTATTTGGGTGTAGCTGCTTCACTGAACTTATGGTAAGGCATGGACTAGAGGTGCCTAGGCTGGGGAAGCATCACTGATTTGCAATCTTTATCACCAGAGGAAATGATTACAAAGATGAGATCATAGATCCATGTAAACTGTGAGTATTTAAGGGTTTGTTTTATTATAATCAACCAGTAAGTAGGCATTTATTAAGCAGCTTACTATGTGCCAGGCACTGTGTTAGATGATGGAATCATGAGACCTGGTTCTAGCCCCAGCTCTGCCATTTGTTAAGCTGTGTGATTCTGAGAAAGCAAGTCAGTTTTCATTCTCAACAAGAATGATTTTACTAAGAAAATCAGTCTTCCCCTTTCATGTAGGCCAAGGTAGCTTTCAGCTCAAAGTTTGAATTTCTTCAAAGAAATCTTGAATATGCTATTAAACATCATAGATGAAAGTTCTGGGATCTTTAACATCCCTCATGTATAAAATACCATTAGGGTGAGAAAAGGGAGCCTGAAGAAAAAAAATTAGACATTAGGAGCTTTCAAAGACAGGGGCATTGTCACATATAGCTAGAAAGCTATCTAATCCAAACACCTCAGTTTACAGAGGAAATACGTGAGTAGAAGAGAAAAAAATTCAAACAAAGGTCCCTTGACTACAAACTGAATGCACTTTCCACTACATGACACTGTTTCTTTGTGTCCAGTGTAATCTATCCAAACAGTTGGATGTGATTTCAGTATATAATGGTCAAACTATAAACCAAAGGAAGGCGCAGTGTGTACACTCAAAGTGGGTGCAGACTAATTAGGTTAGGAAAGTAAGATTACATAGGAACTAGAGATTTTATTAAGACTCATATACATCTTTGTATTCGTAATGCCTTGAGCAGAAGTATAGTTAAATATTGCACAATTAGACAAAAAATTTTTAATTACATCAACACATCATGCCACAGAGTTGGGCAACTGCTAGTCACAAATCTTGTATGTCTAAAAGGAATTTTAAAAAAATATACCTGGTTTAAAATAATCTCCATGGTTTGTTAGAACCATCAGGGGAAAAAATTCTTAGCTATTCTATCCCCCCTCCCTCCACGAGTAAACATTAATATGTCTTTGGTATTCCTACTGAAGCTTGAAATTAACATGACTTTTTGTTTATTTCTTCATTTCAGTAGCAGCATCCTTGTCAGCTCATCTCAGGAAAGCATTTTGTTAGCTGGCTATTGCAGAGCCAAGTAAGAAAGTCCCAAGGAAGCCAAATATTGTCCAGCAGTGGTTCTATGCAAAAACAGATTTGTTTTTAACTTCTCAAAGGTAGAATTTTGAATTAAAAATAAATATTTAAAATCTAAGAAGCATTTATTCAAAAAAATCATTTTTAAATGGGCAACACTGAATCCACTATGCTATTCAATAAGTAGAAAACCTAGACATGGGCTTTTAAACCTTAGAGGTTTATGAGAAACTGACCATAAGGAAAAACCCAAAAGAGAAAAAAACCAAACCCAGAATTTTCCAAGACTCAAGGATTTAGTTTAGGGCTACAAAGTAATGGCTAACTAAACATTTGAAAATAAAGTATTAGACACTCGCAAAGACCAGAGTTCCCAAAACACCTAGAAGGCCAGTTCGCCGCACCTCCCCCAATCCCAAGCTT
Source organism: Vombatus ursinus (assembly GCF_900497805.2). Taxonomy (NCBI): domain Eukaryota; kingdom Metazoa; phylum Chordata; class Mammalia; order Diprotodontia; family Vombatidae; genus Vombatus; species Vombatus ursinus. The sequence continues at coordinate 9,907,846 of NW_020954648.1, forward strand.
CCTTCTGTTAGCAAAGTGCAAGCCTCTCCTCCTCCTTTATCACTTCCTTTGAAGACCTTCTAGCAAGCTGCCTTCACTCCAAGCTTCTTTTCAGAAAAGCTATAGCAGATCCCAGCTGCTTTAGTGCCTGCACAGGCCCTTGAAAGGAAGGGCAGCTAGGTGTGCAAGAGGATACAGGGCTACACTTAGGGAAAAGAAGATAGGAACTCAAATCCTGTTTAAGATACTTCCAGACCCCATGGTGAGAAATGCTGTACACCTCCAGAGAGAGATCTGATGAACTCTGAGGACAAAATGAAGCATACTTTACCACTTTCTTTATGTTTCTTGCTTTATATTGTTTGTTTTTGGAGGAAGGAGGTGGGGAGGATGAGGCAACATGGCTAACATGGAAATGTGTTTTGCATGATTTTGCCTGTATAATTGCTTGACTTCATATCCCTTGCCTTCTCAATGAGTAGGGGAGGACTGGGAGGGAGGTAGAGAATTTGGAACTCTGAGCAAGTCTTCCTTTCTCAGCCTTAAGGTCCTCTTCTGTAATATGGAGGCAATGTAACATAACAACATGACATAACACATTTAGTGCCCTTTGCAAAGCCCTCAAAGTGCTTATAAATGCTATTATAATTATATTGAGTACAATTTTGGGGCCAATGGATTTCAAAATTTGGTTGAAGACTCCGACACTAGCATCAGAGTGGCATGGGATTCAACTGCTCTTGGTCTATTTGGGGTTTGGGGCATTTGTAGATAATAGAAAGGTTTGAGAAGTAGTGGTCTGGATTTTTAGGAAACAATCTTCTCAAGTATACTAAATCATGGAGAATTTTGTCAAATACTGACTTGAGGAAACACCTTAAAATATTCAGAACCATACTTTTTACTCATAATGATGGGGCTGATGGGGCAATGGGACCCCTAAAAAAAGTCCTCAAACTTTCTCATACATTTCAGTGCTGGTGTTTCCCTGAGCCATCTGGCCCATCCCAGTATAATCCTTTCAACTATCCTTTCATTGTGGCGCTCCAGACCTGACCCAGCGCCAGGCTACTTGCCGCACCTTAATCCCATCCAGATTTTCTCATAGTTTTCTGTATAAAAATCTCAATCTTACCCCCATTAAATTGAGCTGATTCTTAGAATCTCACCCACAACCTCACTACTGTGACTGAAAGAAGGCTTGAATGGTCAAATTCTTTCAAGGCAGACCCGCCATGTACCCCTGCATTGCAGGGTTCCTCACACTCCTAGACTGCATCAATAAAGATTAATCTTGTTTACTTGAACACTGTATCTCTTCCTCCAAGTTTTTTAAAAATTAAATTTTAAAAATTAATTTTATTTAAATTTCCCAAATTCCCCTCATGCACAGGGGAATAAAAGAGGAAAGTTCTATTGATTTTATATTTTGTAACCTCTCATTTTGGAACACAGTAACCCAATAAACAAGACACTAAAGCTGAAGGACAACTGAACAGTAGCTTTAGTTTATTGTTTTCAATCCTTCCTTGTGGCTATTTTCCCTAACTGATCACCATGCAAAGAATACTGGTCATGAGACATTAGCTCCTTTATATTGCATTATTCTGTTTCTTTTTCTTGGCTGTAAATTTCTTGGTGCACTTTGAAGAGTATCTTGCATATGTATAAGCCTTTATGGTTTACAAAGCCCTTTTTCACATACATTGTCTCATCTGATCCTTCCCAAAACTCAGTGAGGTGGGAAAGGTTATTAATGATGATCACTGTTTTGCATCTGAGGAAACTGAGGATCAGAGGTTAAATTACTTACCTATGATCACATGGCTAGTAGTAGATTCAGGATATGAATCCAGATGTTCTTACAAATCCATATCTTTCCCAATACACACTATATAATCTCCATTTGGACTTGAAAACTGTTCCTAAACATTAGTCGATGGAATTTTCTCATTTGTCATTTAAACAGATTCAGTGTGAGTGCTGGATATGGAATTAGGAAGACCTGAGTGTGAATCCTTTCTCAGACATTTACTGGCTGTATGATCCTGGACCAGCCCCTCAACCTTTCAGAGTTCGGTTTCCTTTTTTATAAAAGGAATATAATGGCACCTACCCCACAGGGTGGAGGGAAGGATCAAATAAGATAATTTATGCAAAGTTCTTTGCAAAAAAAAAAAAATGGGAGTACCATGCCAGGATCAGTTGTTATCACTATGTTTCATATGTTGCTGTGGTCAAAATTTATTAAAAACCTATCATGTCTGTGGCAAGTTAAAGCATGGTGACTATGTGAGAAGTAAGGAAGGCACAGCTGTCATCAGACATTTGTGAAAATCTTTCAATGGAAAGCACTTGTGCTATTCTCTACAAAATGCTACTATTTTAAAGTGAGGGTGAAAAGTTTCTCAGACTTAAGCATTCTAATAAGGATGGAACATGGACACGGCATTACTGCCCTTCCTTCCTTCACAAAAGCTCTGCCTTGGCAATCCACCAATATTAATGATACTACTGAATGAAAGAATGGTGAGAGAGGCATGAAGGTATTTAGTTTTTCCATGCCACATTTTTTACTTTTGAAGGTCTAATATAAGAGCTAATATAAGAGTCTAGTGTAAGTGGGTAAGGGACCTGATTGACCACTACCATTGACCAGAACTACCAAGGCAGGTGCTTAGGCATTTGCACAGGGCCTCAGGTCCAGTTCAGTCTGTAGGTCCTTTTACCAAGGCAACAAGGCCCAATCCTGCTTCCTGTTAACATAGCCTTGGGGCAACTTCTACTCAATAAGGAGGCAGATCAAGAAAAACCCTGATGTTCACAGCAGACCAAATAATGGTCAAGAAATCCAATAAAAAGCTAAAGTGACTTCTTCAACCCCTGAAATGCATGACGTTAGAAGCCTGAGACCACTAGAAAAGGGAGCCCTACCAGCAAAGCCAGCACCAGCACAGGCTAGCTTTCCAGCTCAAAAAGAGATAGCCAGGGGCATGGTTAACCTGGAAGGCTCTGTGTCAAGTGGCATCAAGAGTAGACGGTTCTACCCCCAAAATCTCAAGGTGGGAAGCTTGGGGTACTGGTGGCAGCAAATGTTATGTCTGTGATGCACTCAGACCAGGACACCCAGGTCAAGGACTATAAGGTCCCTAATACTCTCTCCTGAGTCAGACTTTATAGGGCCCTGAGATCCAGTGATCTGAAGCTTAAAGATCTAGGGCAGGGCATAACCCCAGGAGGTAAAGATCAATGCTGGAACCTAAGTGAGACAGGACAAGACTAAACAGAGCCAACCACCCCACTCAAAAATCACAGGAGGACAAAGCTCCTGTTCAGGAACTAAAGTTGTAAAGAAGAGTAAATCAAAGGAAACACCAATCAGTATGCAAATCTAGATATTCCTCCCAAAGAAGGAATAGCTCTGTAACATCTGCAAGCAGAAAATGAAAGGAAGAAAAAAAAATTTTTCTACAAGAAATGAAGCTATGTATATGGAACTGATCTTTTTTGTTGGTATTTAAGTTCAAAATAAAAATAAATGAATAAATATTTTTAATATAGCCATAAGGTCCTAGCTATTTTCCTCACATGTCTATTACTTCCAATCCTGCTTCCATGAACTATTGCTATATATAGAAAGGTTGAACTATTCTGTTCTTGCTTCCATTCTTTATTCAACTATAGCCAGAGGTCCCATCAACTCTCCAGAGTGACTCTTGCAGGAAAAATAATATTAGAGCTATAGTATAAAATCCAAACTAAGTTAATACTAAGATTAGGTCGGTGTAAATGGAGTTCTAATTAATGGTCTTAGAACAAGGATCAGTGAGCTAACAAAAGTAAACCAAAGATTCAAACCCTATTCACCTCTGAGTGCCTCTGGGGAATCAGTGTGTGGAGGAAGGGGAACAGAATAAGCCTTCACTGAGTGCCTAATATAATTTAAAGGCAAATAGGAATGCTCAAGGCCCACCTTCTTCTAAATATCTCTCCCACCCTGCCTAAAATTCTTAATTTCCCTCTGTCATATAATTCCAAAAATTATGGTTCATTGAAGTGAATGTGGGTTATCTTTTAAATGCAAAGATTTCTGGGACAGTTGGCAGTAATTTCCATATTACTATTAGTTCATTCAGACTGCTTTCTTCCTAGTACCTAGCTGATATTGAGAACTGAGAAAATAGGATGAGAAAATTTTGGAGCATGAAGCATTAGAAGGCAAGGGAAGAGCTAGAAGGAAGATCTTTGGGCAGCCAGAGACTGAATTACCACTCCTCAAGCTCTCTCAGCCTCCACATTTGTTGCCAAGGTCTGTTGATTCTACCTTGACAGCATCTCTAATATACGCCTCCTCTACAGGCTTATTCCCTATTCTCTACAAACATGCATATGTCTCCATCATCCTCAAAAAAACCTTCACTCTATCCTTCCATCTTATATCTCTTTTGCCTTTGTTGCTAAGCAATAAATGCCTCTACTTTCTCTCCTCTCTCTCGTCTTAATACCTTAAAGTTTCCAACCTCATCATTGTACTAAAATTGCTCCCTCCAAAGTTACCAATGATCTCTTAATTGCCAAATCAAGTGACCTTTCTCAATCCTCATTCTCTACCCTCTGTAGCCTGTGACACTGTTGATCATTTTCTCCTCCTTGATACTCTCTTTTTTCTGGGTTTTCAGAACATCATGCTCTCTTGTGTGTCGTTCTCCCCCCCCCCCCCCGCCCCGCTGCCCCCAATGTGATCATTCCTTAGTCTCCTTCGCTGTATCCTCATCCAGGTCATACCCTCTAACCATAGGTATCCCATAAAGTTTTGTCCTAGGATTTCATTCCTGCTCCTTCTATACAACTTCACTTGGTGATTTCATCAGCTCCCCTGGACTTAATTTCTCAAATCTACTTCTCCTGCCCTAACCTCTCTGATGACCTCTAGTCTCACATCTCCAATTACCTTTCAGACATCTCCAACTGGATGTCCAGTAGACGCCTTAAACTCAATATGTTCAAAATCTAACTCGTCTTCACACACACAACCCAGCTTCCTCAGGCTCACAACCTAGGAGTCTTCTTGAATTTCTCCATATCTCTCATCCCTCATATCTAAACTGTTGCCAAGGCCTGTCCACTGTACCTTTGCAATATTTCTTGAATGCACCTCCTCTCCTCTGTCATTCCAGCTTAACAGTGTCTGGCACATAATAGGCATTTAATAAATGTTTATTGACCGACTGGTGCTGGCCTTCATCACTGCATACCTGGACTACTGCAATAGTCAATATTTCCCCTGTTGTACCCTCCCTTATCTTATCCTACTTTATTTTAAAATCTTTTCAGATTTAAAATTTGCTGCTGATAGGTCTGCCTGCCTCAAGTCTCCTCATTCCAATTCATCCTCCATTTAGCCACCAAAGTGATAAGTCTGATCATATCACACCTCCCCTTCCCCTCAATAAATTTCAGTGGCTCCCTACCATCTCCAATATCAAATACCAAATTCTCTGTTTGGCTTTCAAAGTCCTTTATAACCTAGCTCCCTCCTACCTTTTTAGTCTTCTTACATCTTACTCCTTGCCATCTAACTCTTACATCCAATGACAGTGGCTTCTTTTCCTATTTCACAAAAGAGGCAGTCCATCTCTTGGCTCTCGGCATTTTATTTGGCTTTCCTCATGCACAGAATGCTCTCCTTCCTTATTTTAGCCTACTGCCTTTCCTGTCTTCCTTTAAGTCCCAAATAAAATCCCATTTTTTACTGGAAGCCTTTCCTAACTTCTCCCAAATTCTAGTGCCTTTCCTCTCAACTATTTTCTCTTTATCTTGCATATAGCTTGTTTGTACACCTCTGTTTGCTTCTTATCTCCCTCATTACGTCGCAAGATTCTTGAGGACTGGGATTGTCTTTTGCCTCTCTTTGTATCCTGAGCGTATATCCCAGTGCTTGGTACATAGGAGGTGCTTGATGAACGTTTATTGACTGATGCCTCTCCTCTGATACTTCCACCACCCTATGCAGGCCCTTATCATCTTTTGCCTGGACTACTGAAGGAGCTTGCTTTTTGGCCTACCTGCTTCAAGTGTCTTTCTGCTCTAGTGCACTCAGTTAATCAAAGTCACCTTCTTAAAACACAGGTCTGATCATGTGAACCCCTCTTCCCTGCCCCCTTTATTCAATAAACTTCAGTGGTTCTCCATTGTCTCCAGGATCAAGTATAAAATCTCCTGTTTGTCTTTTAAAACCCTTTATAACCTAGCCCCTTTCTATTTTTCTAGTCTTTTTATGCCTTACTCACCATGTACTTTTTTTTTTAATAATACTTTTTCCTCTATTATATGTTAAAAGAAACTTTAAGATTTAAAAAGTTTTGAGTTCCAAATTCTATCCTTCCCTCCCTCCCCTCTCGCTGAGACAGTAAGCAATATGATGTAGGTTACACATGTGCAATCATGTAAAACATTTCCATATTATTCATTTTGTACAGGAAGGCTCAAACAAAAAAAAAGAAAATGAAAAATAATATACTTCAGTCTGTATTCAGACAACATCAGTTCTTCCTTTGGAGGAAGATAGTATGTTTCATCATGAGTCCTTTGGGACTATCTTGGATCACTGTATTGCTGAGAATAGTTAAGTCATTCAAAATTCTTCATTGTACGATATTTCTGTTGCTATGTACCATGTTCTGGTTCTGTTCACTTCACGTTGTATCAGTTCATGTAAGTCTTTCCAGGTTTTTCTGAAATCATCCTGCTTACCATTTCTTTTAGCACAATAATATTCTATCACAGTCATATACTACAGCTTGTTCAGCCGTTCCCCAGTTGATGGGCATCCCCTCAATTTCCAATTCTTAGCCACCACAAATAGAGCTGCTATAAATATTTTTGTACAAATAGTTCCTTTTCCCTTTTCTTTTTTGGATCTCTTTGGGATACATCACCATGTACTTTCATGGGTTGTTCTCCAAGCCTGGAATGTTCCTTCTCCTCCTCACTGATTCCTGGCTTCCTTAAAATTTCCACTAAAATTCACCTTCTACAAGAAACTGTTCCCTGTCCTCCTCAATGTTACTGCCTTTCTGTTGAGGTGTTCTCCAGTTTATACTACAGATACCTTGTTTGTACACAGTTGTTTGCATGTTGTCTTCCCCCATTAGACAGATCTTGAGGGCAGGGACAGTTTTTGCCTTTCACTGTATCCCTAGCACTTAGCACAATGCTTGGCATACAGTAGGCACTTAATAAATTCTTCCTGACTTGCTCATACCTTTTACTCTCACCTCTATAAAGAGTCATATTCAGGCATATACCTAATCCATATACAACTATAACCTACACCTACCAGAGGTAAATATACATGAGTACAAAAATGTAGATTCTTCCCTACCTTCCCCTCAATCTACTGATATGTACCCCACCATACACAAGGACTGATGATTGTGCAATTTTGTGATATAAGGCCCCAAACCACACTATAGGGTATTCCCTATGACATGGTACCACATAAAGCTGCTGGTAAAAATTATCTGTTATCTCTGGGACCACCATAGATCTTTTCAGCTATTGGCTTACTGGTTCTTAGTAAATCTAAAGCTTTTTGCCAAAGGGTTCAGAGATTAGATTAATCTGAAAGACCAAGGTTCTGGTCCTCATTCTTCCATTTACTTGTTGTGTGACCTTGGACAAGTCACTTAACCTTTATAGGACTCAATTTATGCAGATGTTTAATGGAGATAAAAATGACAGCCTTCATAGATCTAAATTACTAAGATACTTACAAAACAGGAACTGATATACGTCAATATGAAGATATTAAAAAGATGTTCAAGTCACTGCCAGAAAATAGAAAAAAAACTGAGCAAAACAGATGTCAGATGATACCTAGTACATAATTACTGATCTAGATATCCATATATTATAGAACCCATAGTCACAAAAAGTCATAGATACATTCAAAAGAGAATCCATGAATAGGTTTGTGAGAGAGAACATGATTTTCCTGGATGGAGAATGGTATATTAGGGGAATGTGGAAATGGATGAATAGTTACAAGAGATGATGCTTAGTACAGCAACAGCAGCTGTATGTTGTACCTATAATTTACTTATAGAATAGCGGAGTAGTCATCATTGCCTAATAGTAACACTTGGTGTCTAAAGAAAAAGGAAATAAAAGAGGCCTTCTTCCTGGAGGGGGAAAGAATGAAGCATACATAGCATGTGGGTCATATGCCCTGTGACAGTTTTGCATAGCTGTTTTTTTAAAAAGGAAGGGTTACAAGAAGGTCAATAACAAAAAAGCTGCATATGCAACAAAATATTTGTAACAGCACTCTTTGTAGCAGTAAAGAACTAGAAGCAAAGGACTTGATCATCAATTGGTAATGTCTAAAACATAATGTAGCATATGAACATAATAGACTATTACTGCTCTGTAAGAAACAAGGAATATGAAGCATGGGAAGACTTATATGAACTGATGCGAAGTAAAGTAAGTAGAACCAGAAAATAACATACCCAATGACTACAACAACATAAAGAACAATAGGCAACAAAATAATCAAAACTGAATGCTGTGAAATTATGACTTAGTTTGGCCCCAAAAAAAGAGATGAGAAGATATCTCCTCCCTTCTTTTCAGAGATGGGGGACCATGGGAGTAGAATCCTGTCTGTAATAGCCTTTTTTGATGTGTTGATTAGTCCTGACTCTTCCCTTCTACCTCTCTCCCTCTCTTTTTTAATCCTTTAATAGATAGCTCTTGGGGCAAAGGAGAAGATATATTTGAAAAATGTTGGTGATACCAAAAGATATCAATGAAAAAAATTTTTAAAGTAAAATAAAATAAGGGAGGGTACAACAGGGGAAATTTGGTTGTCAAGTGACTATAGCATTAAATCTCAAAATGCATCAATGAGACATTTATATTAAAAACAAAAAGAAATCAGAACTGTCACATGAAGAATGTTCTGTAAAACTGACTACAACATTGTTGCTTCTCTGCTCTGCAAATTTAAAGGAAAATCCTGGGCATGAATAATTTTTTTTTAACCAGCCTACCAACACTGACCTATGCTTTGTGTTCCTCTGTGTGGTGACCCATTCTAGCTTCTGTGTTTATTATTTAGTCAAAGAAAACGAAGGGTTTGCCTATAGCCAAGAGCACTGAGTTCACTCACACACATATATCTATGAAAACCTAATGAAAAAATAATAAAATTGAAATATAGTTTATTAATATTCATACTGTCTTCCACTAGCAAGAGCTATACATGCTATATCATGAGAAAAAGAACTTGTTTTCAGTCTCAGTGAAAAGGAGCCTTTATCATAGGAACCATCACCATAATGTGCAGTTAGAACTAGGTGCTAAGGCCTGTATGTAATTGATGGCAAAAGTATATGTTTGAGGTCCCTGTACTAAGAAAAAATATAGCATGGGATGGGTGTCCATTTTCTACCACAGCATTCTCCAACCCAAATGTCGACAACATACATTAAGGACTGCAAAAGACCTTCCTTTCAGAGACCCCAAGCATTATATGGGCTACTTACATGGTCATTATGCCTATGCTTAAGAGCTAATACAATTTATCTTTTCTACTATCCAGAGTAAAGTATGATATAATAAAAAGAACAATAAAGGAGAAGTCTGAACTACAGTTCTAGTCTCCAACCTGCCATTTACCTACTGTGTGACATTGAACAAGTCACATAATAGGTCTTGACTTCCCTAGCTGTGAAATGGGGATAATAATGCCAACCCTATTTCCCTCACAGGTCCAAAACACAAATATACTTATAAAATAGGAATTAATATATTTCAATATGAGGATGTTGGACAGATGTCCAGGCTACTGCCAGGAAACAGAAAGAACTGGTACCAAGCAGATATCACATGGGAATTTTTATAGGACAAACTAATACTTAAAATCAATGCAAAGTTCTAGAGTGGGAGAGATTACACCTGCAAATGAGTGGGTGGGAAGGAGTATACCCTTCACTGAACATGCCAAAGCCAGGGTGCGTTTCCGGAGCTAGTTAGCCAGAAATACAAGTAGGGACCTGGAGGCGGGCAAATACTCTGCACTAACAAAAGTTGGTCTTACTAAGTGAAAAGGAGAAAGGGAAAGAACAAATAATTATGGACTCAGGGATAAGGTCTCTGGGAGAGTAGAAACGCTTAATCCTATCAATGTATAGAATAGACAGGAAAAGAACTAGCCAGAAGCTAAAACATATTAGAAAAACAAAGAGAATGAAAACAAGGAAGGAAACACAATTGTTTAGGCCTATTAAATTTATAAACTATTAAGAGATAATGTTTGTGGAAATGTTATTGCTTTTGTTTGATAGTGGAAGAAAAAAGAAAATGGTAAATAATTCTGATTGTGAGCATAGGTCTTGGACCTGTGATTTTATTGGCACAGGAAGAACTCTTGGGTGAGGAAGCTCCTTCTACCAGTGTAGGCTGGCACATTCTCTGAGACATAAGGTTTGAGCACTTCCTAGAGAGAAGAGGTGTTAAGTGACTTGTGCAGGGTTACTTGACCAATAGGTTTTGAAGGTGAGACTTGAACCGTGACTCTGAGGTTGGCTCTCTATCTGGTAAGCAACAATGCTGCTAACCATGTAAAATTTGAGTATGGAAATAAATCAACTTGCTTAGGGGAGGGAATGTTATTACAAACTCTTTTAGGTGGCCCACTCAGAATAAGAAAGATGGTGAAAGCTATTTCTTCCTGAGCCCCATCCTTCTTTAGAATGGAAATAGAAATGGGTGGCATATGGTATAGAAACCAGCAACTAAAGAAATTAAGTCAGGAATAAGTAAACGATCCCAGAGTGGTAGGCATACCTGACTTTTCCTTATACCAGGCCACTCATAATTCAAAGTCTGTAATATTACTCAACTTACCAGTGGTGACATTTTTTCACACTTTTCCTTTTAATCTGCTTTATTCATATTAACATAGAAAAGCTTTTGTTTGACAAGGCAAGTATCACCAGCCCATTTTAGAGACCAGAAAACTGACATCGGTGAAGACAAACATTGGACTGGAAAAGAAGCTGTCCTATAAGTATACCTACAGTAAAACTCCTGGATCCCTGCCCAGGTTGGAGAACTCACCTATTTTTCATTGGCTGTACTTCACATTTTTCAGATAAATAAGGATTCTGGTCTCCAGCACTGTCAACTTAACACTAAAATTCACTTTATAAAAACTGAGTACATCCATGTGCCTCAAAGAAAGAGATTGCTGGAAGAATCTGTTCTTTCCCTTCTCAAGTGAAGAAAACAACACTTATTCAAGAACTAAGTTTTTAAAAGCCCTTAAAAGTTTCTTTTGGAACATTCTCCAGATCAAGATAGGCTCTGCCTTTGCATTAGTACAGAATAGCATACTATGTCCTCTAACCCCTAATGCTAACCCAAAGAGACTAGTTATGGCTAAAAGCTTAAGGCTGAACCAAGACTTTTGGGACACTCTGTACAAGTAACATGTAAACTCCTAAAAGGCAGAGGTTGTTTTGGTTTTTTGGTCTTCATAATCCCCAAAGTCTACTACAGTGCCCAGGATATGTTTGACTTTCGATAAATACTTGTTGAATTAAATTTAAGACTAACAACTCACATTTATAGTAGCTGCAAGATCTATAAAATGTTTTCATCCCAAGAGAGAATTCTAGGACTTAAAAGTCACTTGCCCAGGATCACATAGTTAAATGTCAGAATTGAGACTTAAACTCAGATCTTTTTGCCTGCAAGACCACTGGTCTTTCCGTTGAACAAAGCAACCACAGAAAAATACATTCTTGGGTAGTCAAACCAATAATCTTCCAGTTAATAGGAAAAAATGCTAACAAACAACTGCAACATAAAGACAAATTTGGATTCTAAGGCACATTCCATCATTGATGATATTAGAACATACCAAAAAAACAACAAAGGTTTGGACAGAAATTTATGCCATTTCAACTTCTTGTTTTGATGAAGCTCTTATAAACACATATAAAACAAGAAAAAAAATGCTTGAAATTATCATTATCCTAACCCTAGTACCTCATGAAAAGCCCAGGAAATTTATATATACTCAAAGACCTAGAATTTGAAATGTCTAATTTAGAGTTCATCCAGTTGAACCCTATACCCAAATCATAAATCCTATCTACAACAACCCTGACAAATGACCATCATGTTTCAGCCTGAAGACCTGCACAGATGAAGAGTTTACTACCTCCCCGGATAGCCCATACTACCTTTGGACAGTTCTAATGATTAGGAAATTCTTTTTATATTGGAGCATGTGGTGCTGTCAATAGGTATAACTACAACAGCTATTGTCCTGGGAATTGAAGTAGGCACTAAGGATATAGAGATGAAAAAATGACACATTCCTTGCCCTTAAAGAACTTGCCTGGGAAAGAGGATATGGGGGGGAGGGCGGGGAGAAGGATATATGAAATGTGCACAAAGCAACATAAGGTAGAATGGAATGGGGCCAAATGAGATGTAGACAACATACTTTAGGTACTAGAATCTAGGAGAATTTGAGGGACAGATAATAATGCAATCACCTCAAATGATGTGAGAACAAAGTTCTCCAAATGTTGATGTTTTAAGTATGACAAATCTTGTTTACCATATGGAAAAGTCTGTTTCTATTAAATAATCACATGAACACATGTGATATCTAGAGTGCAGCTATTCCTGTTCCTATGCAGTGATACCTATTTATGCTGCAAAAATACAGCCAGCATTGAAAGCCAGTCTTGTTACTGGGCAAGTTGGAGGTGAATACCTGGGGAACACTTCAGTGCTATCAGGGATAGGATTGGAAACAGAATTTGGAGTAGGAGATAAAAAAAGAAGCCAGATTGGTTCCTAGTCTTCCAGAGCTCCTGTATGATGACACTACCCTGCCCATCCATTAAGGGTTTGGGGCAGGGGGGGGGGGGGAGGCGGTTTAGATACTGTGAGGTGAGGGGGTGAAGAAGAAATGTATTGAGAGAAAATCCAAAATGGCCCTGAAGAGGCTTCATCCTGCCCAGTTTTCTGTCACTGACAAAGAAGTGGTGAAAGAGGAGGGGCAATATCCCAGGCATCTCTATGGTCTTGTTATGATCTAACATCTGTGAATTTAGCTAAATATTTCTATGTGTATCTAATAGAATGGTGAGCGCTTTGAGGAAAGCGTTTCATCTTACACTTCTCTTTGGTATCTTCTTTCCCCATCTCCTCCCTCATTCTCCCTCCTTCCTCCCCACCCCTGGGGCTAAAATAGGGATGGGAACATAGTAAATACTCAGATCACAGAATGTTAGCACAAATTAGCATGAAGCCGGGTCGTTTCATTATTTATGTATATATGCATATATAATATTGCATATATGCACAGTATGTAATATTGCATATTACATAACATGCATATATAATTATAATACATTTATACATATGCACGTGCATGCACACACACAAAGACTGATTAAAAGTTCCAGAGCTTAAACTGAAGTAAAAATGCAACAGTGCTAAAAAGACTATTAGACTAGGAGTCAGTAGATCTGGGTTCAAATTCCAGCGCCAACATCTGTGTGATCACTTAACTCCTCTCAATCTGAGTTTACTTATATGTAAAATAGAGATGAGAATCTTAATCCTTGTACAATATACTTCATCCTCCCCCATGCCCAGTTAAAAGTAGTCTCTCCTTCATAGTTCCAAGAATACTTTATCAGCATCTTTCCTTTATATCACATTTTACTTTTTTTCACTTATTTTTCACTTATTTGTGTAGGAATGAAATGAAAACAATTTTGTATAAGTTACATTGCCCCAGTAGGTTCTAAATTCTGGATGTAGTTTTTGATCTTTAGATCCCTAGTGTCTAGCATGGTACTATGTATACTTTAGGTGCTTCATAAAGTTCTGCTAAAGTGGTTACCTCATAGGGGTATTAAGAGGAAAGCATTCTGAAGACCTTAAAGTACTATATGGTCTGCTGAGACATAGGTCCTGACCTATGATTTCATCAGAGTGTGAAACTCACTCTACTAGCTGTGACCAGGCCATATTTTGGAAAGCAATTTGAAACCATTTCCAAAAGTTACTAAACTGTGCATATCCTTTGACCAGGACACCACTACTAATCTGATATCTGAAAGGGATCAAAGAAAGATGAAAAGGACCTACATATACAAAAAAGATTGATAACAGCTCCTTTTGTGGTAGCAGAAAATGGGAAACTAAGGTGATGCCTATCAGAGAATGGCTGAACAAATTATGGTATATGATATATCATAATTACCACAGTGTAAGAAAGGATTTAAGATATAATTTTGAAGAAAACTAGAAAGACTTGTATGAATTGATGCTAAGTATACAGAAACCAGAATAATTTATACAATAAAACCAATATTGTAAAGACAGCCTTTAAAGACTTAAAAATTGATCAGTGAAATGACCAATAATGATTTCAGAGAAGTGGTGAAGAAGCTAGCTACCCACCTCCTGACACAAAGAGGTGATACACTTAAGTTATGGAATGACACAGCCAATGTAGGGATCTCTTTTGCTTGATTATTCATCTGTTACAAAAATTTTATTTTTCTTTCTTTTTCCCCCAAACTGGGAGGGGGGTGGGTGGAAGGTTGAGAGGGATTGGGGGAGGGCTACGGTTAGGGTTGCTCAAAGAAGAAAAAGGAAAAAAAGAGGGTCATTGAAGCATGTTTTATAATGCTGTGAAGAAAACAAAGGAAGTTCAGAAGGAGATAAGATAAACAGAACGGCTTTGAAAACAATAGGCTGAATTTATTACATATACTTGCTCACTTATATTTTGCATATGAAAATGTTTGGGTTTGGGGGGAGGGGGTGTTCAATAAGTTCAGAATTTTTTAAAAATGCTGATGTAGCTAAGTAAATGGTTTATAACTCATAGTCTTAGAGGGGGCACTAAGAAATTAAGTGACTTACTCATGATCATACATTGTATGTGTCAGAAGTAGGACATGAACCTAGGTCTTTATGACTCCATGCTCGGCCTTCTATCCATTATTACATGTTGCCTCTCTCTACAAATTATTATTGTTATTATTTTTATAAATGAATTTTTATCTGATATTTTGATGGCAAATGTGAAGTATTTTATACATTAATAATACATGTGTATATGTATGCATGTATGTATCCATAAGGAAGGGATTTAGGCATGATTTAATAAAATATTTGTTGACTGGTATTTTCAGCCTTTATAACCATTACATAGCAATGAGGTACCTATGTTCCCAACCTACTATGTAAAACAATACTTCCTTTTACTAGTTGTAAAATTATGTCAAATTTCAATCTATGCATTTCCTTTTAGTATTGCAGGATCTGGTGAGCAAGTCTATAGATTCCTTCTCATCACATCCTTTATGATTTTGCAAGATCTGTTCATATTCCCTAGCTCTTCTCAGTCATAGTCATTTGTCTTTGCGTATGTGGTCCATCCATTCTTAATCCTCTTGGTTGCTTTTCTTCAGACCTTTTCAATCAATGAAAAAGGAATAGAGAACTTATACAGACCTAACACTAAGCTAGGTGACTAGAGGGTAATACTGGGGGGATTCAGAAGACTCACAAATCAGGATCCTGCCCCCAGGGAGTTTACAAGGCATTCACTGAATTAGAGAGATACAGGATAGGAAGGATAGTAAATTTCACACTTTCCAACCTGAATTAAGCCATGTAAATGAAGAAACCCAGATATTCTATCACTGCTTCATAGGCTCACTTGAATAGTTCAATGGTACATAGGACAAGGAATTAATTTTTAAGTTTCCTGCTGTCCCCAGCATGTGTTTGAGCATTAGCTATTGGTTTTGATTTGGGAAGGAGGTAGTTCTACAAAAATTTAGAAAACACTTTAATAAGTATTTTTACTTCTTTTACACATCTGGGGTCAAATCCTGGCTCTGCCACTTATGTCACAACCTCTCTGGGCCTCAGTTTCCTCATTTGTTGGACTACAACAAGGGGTTAAACTACAAGATCCTTTTCCATTACAGATCTATGATCTAGACCATTCTCTAAGAAGACTTAGAAAAAGATTCATATATGCTGAAAATCCTGACATAACACACGCACAATAAAAATAATTTAATGTCTATAGTGAGTAAGGTTAACAAAGAGATTTACATACATTATTTCATCTGACCCTTACAACTTCAAGGGCTAGATAATGAAACTATTCACATTTTACAGATGAGGAAACTGAGTTTTAGGGAAGTTAAGTGACTAGCCCAAGGAAAGACAGATATGAAGTGACAGATTTGAGACTAGGTTTTCTGACACTAAGTCCAGGGCTCTTTCCAATGTCCCGACCATTGTGCAAATGCATGAAGATAGACAGACAAACACACAGGCATATTTTCTTTGTCTAGAATGCACTCAGAGAATTTCAAAGCATCTTCAGTTGACTTCAGGTGACAGATTTGGAATGACGACATCCTTGGACACAGCCTGTGCTGCTGCCCCTAAGGGGGTGGGGGTGGGGGATGGAGGAGCAACAGTCACAACAAAACAAGAATGCAAATCTACATAATTTCTGCAAAACAAAGCATGTTATTCCCAGTGTGACAAGAGAACAAATAGTAATTCAGAGTCTCTCTCTAGAGGACAAAACACTTCTCTGAGTTAAGCTGGGGGAAGGGAATGAGAGTTTTAAATCCAAATACATTTTCTAGAATATAAGAACCAACTTGAAGATACAGAAATGTAGTCTCTATTGATCAACACTCCACAATACTGTGAACTTAGTGTGCCAAACTATCCATTACTTTTTCAACAGATCAAGATTTAACAGAGATGGGTAACCTGCAGCCTTGAGGCAACATGTGGCCCTCTAGGTCCTTGGGTGCCGCCTTTTGACTGAGTCCAAGTTTTACAGAACAAACCCATTTATTAAGGGGATTTGTTTCATGAAGCTTGGATTCAGTCAAAGGGCAGCACTTGAGGACCTAGAGGGCCACATGTGGCCTCAAGCCTCAGGTTCCCCACCCCTGATTAGAATATGGGACTAGGGGTCAGGAATCCTCAGTTCTACTTGTAGTTCAGTCACCACCCGACTGAATAACTGTAGGCAGCTGGCTAAACCTCATTGGGCCTGTTTTCTCATCCATAAAAATAAGGAGAATGGCTCCCTGCCCTAGCTACTGGGGAGGGTTGTGTTGAGGATCAAACTGAATACTTTATATATGAAAGTGCTTTGAAAACATATAGTATTCTATAAATTGTTATGGCAGCAGCAAATTAAGAAGGGTCATACTCCAGCTCTAGGAGCTCCTGGAACGAACCTACAGCTAGAGATCAGATCAAGGTTGCACATCCGATCTTGGAAGGGCAAGGAAGGAATTCGAAGAGGGATAAATTTCAATTTGGAAATGTTTGGGAACCTACAAACTGGCTGCCCCTAAAAAAGTAACTCAAATAACACCTTGCATGTCACCTGCAGACTGAGGCAAGTGTCAGGTGGCCTCTCTGCTAGAAGCACAACCAGAGTGTGGACCAGGAGGGCCCTAAGGCCAACTTGTGCCTTTGGGCCTAGGTCCTTCAGCTGTAGGACTTCCCTATAGCCTTCCACCTACCCACCTTGTCGCTACTGTGGTGAACACAAATGCAGAGCAGAACCAATGTGGAAAAAACCTTCTCTGGCCTTTCATTTGATCTGTGAGAACAACAATGTAAAATGCAATGTAACAATGTGAAAATCTCATTATAAGTGGGAAATGAGCAGTTCTTTTATTTTAATGCTCTGGCAATGTCAACAGGAACATTTCACATTTAGAAGCCATTAGTCAAATCAGGGATGAAGCTCTGAGGCTTCACAAGTGTTAGTTTACAAAGGGGAATTTTTTTTGGTTTGTTTTTAAGCATCTTAATCTTATTTTTAATAGCCAAATTGAGTGATGAAACTAAAAAGCTATCAGGATACCAGCCCACGATTAGGATTACCTGAGCACATCTAAAAGCTTTTATGTAAGAGCCAAATGAAAGAAAGAATATCTGAAAACCCAGAGTTTTCAGATTAGCCAGATCAATCCACCCTCCAGTGTGTCTTGTATAACCAATCTCCAATCTCAGTGGCTGTACCTTTTGTTCTCTTTCATTGTCATTCTTCATGAAACAAACAAGCCTTCACTTCACTCATTCACCAAAATAACCACTAGCAAAAGGGTTATCAAGGCCATTTTAATGAAAACTGAATACACTGAACCAGGCTACTAATTACTCTTTTAATTGCAATCATCATGAAACCATTTTTTCCCAAAACTTTTTCCTAAAGCATTACTCCAAATATAACAGTTAAATTGTTACTTGAAAATTTTCTTTTATTTGCATACTATTACCAAATAAATAATCTCTCTTTCTCTCCTGAATTCAAGAAAGTAGGTGGCTACAGTCATTTGGTAACATAATTTCCCAGAAGAAGACATTTGAATAAAATCACTTAATATTTTCTTTCTAGGCATTAAAACCACTTTTACCCAGTGTAGTACAGTAGATAACGAGTCTGGGGGCAGGAGACACGTTCCAGTCCCGGCTTTACCACTTATTAGCTAGTTGACTTTGAGCCCAATACTTACTGGCTCTATGTCTGCTCTCTCAATAAAACACAGAAAATACCTGACCTTAACATCTCACAAACTTGTTTCATGGACCAAAATGTATGTGAAAAAGTTCTGAAGACTGTCAAACCCTATACAAAAATAATGTGGTGGTGACATTTATATTATCAGACCTAAAGGCCCATCCAACCAAATATACACTAATAAATCCACTTTCTTTAAATAGTAACCCCTTGCACATGTTTATGCATCTAACTCTGAAATTCATATTTCCGTGTATAAGCTTTCCCTCTACCTCATATACCAGCTCTTTTTTCAACTTTTTATCATACCGCCATAGATTTAAAGCTGGAAGGGGCCTCAGAAGCCATCTGGTCCCCCAAATCTCTCATACTATAGATGAGAAAACTGAGGCCTAGGGAGGTCAAGTGGCTCACCTCAAGTCACCTAAGTAATAAGCTCAGAGATAGGAACCCAGATCCTTTGACTCCTTAATCAGTACTCTTTCCCTGTAAAATGCATATCACATATGCCCTTCTTCTCAAAGTTTAGTTCTTTTTCCTTACTAGATTATCTCCTTTGAGCGCAGAATTCCTTCTGTGCAAATTCTGTCACTGAAACAGATCAATCTCTTCATGGATTCAGTAGATAAGATATGGAGAGTTGCCTTAGACACATAGGAGATTAGACTTAACCAGGTTCACATAGCTAGTGTCATAGGCAGGATTTAAATTCTGGTCTTCCTGACTCCAAGCCCAGCACTCTATCTACACAGCACTGTGTCCTTCTCTTCCTTTAAGGTAAGCTATAGGTCAGTTTGGTGGTTTTACTAATTCCCTTGGTATTTTTTCTCCAAGAGTTTCCAGCAAATGTCATAGGGACATAAAGTGGTCCTATCTCCATAAAAAGATTGTAAATCCCTTAAAGGTAAGGATTGTGTTACCTCTTTCTTTTGTATTTCCCCCGTAACTCTTAGTATAATATGCCCTAATGTTTGGCTTGGACTATGTCTACAGGTTCCCTTTTCTCTTCTTATTGCTAACATACAGGCTGAGATCATTGACAGTCCTCGAAATAAAAATCGCCAGTGGGTAGAGAAATATAAAGGATAAATACAACTAGTTCCATGCATTGGTGAGGGAGGGCACGGTTAGAGATCAATTAGTCAATTAAGAAATACTCACTAAGTATACTCTACTATATTAGGCACCCAAGGGGATTACAAAGAAATATGAGACATAGTTTTTGACTTCTAAAAAAAAGGGCAGCATATAAGCCCTAAATGACTAATAGAGATAAATGTAAAAAATTCAAAAAAGGGACCAATTTTTTGGTTTCAGAGGGAATAATGTTTTGCTCTCCTTTTTTTTTCCTGTTTCACAGAATAAATAGCATTTGAGATGAGTTTTAATGGGTGGATCGGTTTGGATGGGAACAATAAAGGTCAGAGGACATGAGGATCGTGGTGAATAGGACAGAAAAAACAAAAACCTGAAGGTAGGAAAGCATATGGCATGTCTGAAGGAGAATAAGCAGTTCAGTTTGGTAAATAAGACCTGAAAATTCATGTAGGGTACAGGTTCTTAACCCTTTTTATGTCATGGAACCCTTTGGCAATCTGCTGAAGCTTATGGACCCCTTCTCAGAATATTGTTTTTAAATTAATAAAATAAAATAATAGGATTACAAAGGAATTTAATTATATTGAAATACAGTTTTCAAAATATTTTAGAAACAAGTCATGTACCCCAGGTTAAGAACTAAAGATATAGGGGAATAATGAGAGATAAGACTGGAAAGAAAAGATGAGGAGGGTTAAGATATCGTCCTAAGGAGCTTGTCCTTAGGGGTCATCTGCATCTAGAATCTAGTTGCAACCAGAAGAGCAGAAGGAAAAGGTCCAAGTACCCACAAGGAACTTTTGAGAGTTTCTACATTGAGAAAGCTCCCTGTGCATCAAAGAAAGCACAAACTCAAGGACAATTTCTATCAACTCCCTTTTTCTAACTAATATTAAGCATTTGACACTTCAGAATAGTCTCAGAGAAAAATCTTTGTGTGATATGACATACTATGCAAGAGTAGGTTGGCGGCAAGCCTCAAACTCCTGTATGTTTGTGTCTTTCCTATATTAAACAGGTTTTCCTCATACTGTCTTCTCACTATGGCAAGTTTCACCAACAATAATAACAACAATAAAAATTCTTAAGCTTGTTGTTTTCTGCTTAAAGGAAGCTTGGTATTGGAAGAAACATTTGCATATCATAGACCCTGCTCTTTATTTTAAGGAGACAAGTGAAATGTGCTTACCATCAAGGAGGAAAGAGAAAGCATTTTTATATCATGCCAACAGAGTGGCTGAAGCTATATCCTGGTGGTTGTGGGTTATACTCTGTGCTATACATGCACACTATTCTCATCTGCTGTCAGTCCAGGGATGCCACTCCCAGAAGTGCATCTACTGTGATATAGATAAAATACACCAAATACTTCTAAGACATCCAGCTTATTTAGAGGAGATGAAGAGGTGAGCAGCCACTCTAGGGGGACAAGTCCATATATGTAAAATCTTTTTGTGCCAAAAATTTTCTGAAAAACTAGTTATCTTACTGCAACAACTATGAAAAATATGTCATAAGGAAATCTTGTTATGGTGAAGAACTAGTTTTAGGATAACTATTATTAACTATTTTGAATGTGCAAAGGTTTCAGACACTTGGGTGTATACGCCATTGGCCTAAACATGCAAGAACAATGAGCATGACACCATGGACGAACCTTTCTGCACAGTAAAGTATGACTTACAATGCCCATAATAACTCTTCTTCCCGAACTTCCAAGTGCCAATGTTTCAGGGGCAACAATTCATCATATGGTCATTGCCAAAAGCTACTAGTTTTACTTTTAAACAATCGCTCTTGTGACCTATAAATGAAGCAGCATATCAAGTAAAGAAATAACCTAGCATCATCTATTTCATCAGAGCAATCTGAATAGGTTATTCTTTACACTACTGTATCCAAACATGATTGTCCCCATGCAGTTATCCTGATAATGGAAATAAACAAAAAAATTCCCTTCACATAAAATAAAAAGTAACCAGGTGAAAAAAATAATCAAGGTAAGGTCTATATGATGGGAACAACTCACATGTCTTTGGTGGTAAATATGTACCCTTCTCTCCAATCTAAAAAAAGACCTATTCTTTCATTAGCAACAATAATAACTGAAATTATAATAGCTGGCATTGATATATTGCTTTAAGGTTTGCAGAGTGTTCTAAAATAGCGTCTTGTTTTATCCTCCCAAAAACTCTGGGAGGGAGGCAGGTACGGTTATTAATGTAGGTGTCCCCTCTAAGGATACATAGTGAAACATATACATTCCCATCCATTCTGTGTACTCTTGGCCATGTCCTTCCACAAGTTCACTACAGGGAGTCCAACCAACATGTCTTTTACAGGTATGAAAAATGGCTCAATTCCTCCCTTAGGAAATGTTAGATCAGTTCACATTCTGGGTGGTAAAACCAGAAGGACACAAATTTGGTTCACTGAAATTTCACAATATAAATTCTCACCATAGATTGTGAAGTCAGTTGATTAAGAATTCTACCCACAAGTCTCTGGGTTTGTGCTATAGTGTCTCCATATTAGTAAAACAATGTTCTTTGCTAAAGAGCTATTTTTTTGGCTGATATCTATGTATATATTTTTAAAAGCATATTGCTGGTGCTACAATAACAAACTTTTCATACACTTTGTACCCTGCCCTGGTACAATAAATAGGAAGCTATCTTAGGTCTTATAAATGAATAACCTTGAATTTTATATCACCTCATCAAACTGTAAGGCCCTGCTCTATTTTAAAGTGACAGAAAGAAAAAGTGGTATTAGGATATCCTATAACATTCTTACTCTTGTGGCAACATAAGATGAACAACAGCTTCAGAAGCCAGAACAGTCAGGTCTGAAGACGTGGGGCATATAATCTAGATGCCCTTGCTGGTTTTCATACAAAACTACTCTATCCCTGGAAGCTTTGTCCATAATGGAATAACATTTATCCCGGAATAAAACAGAAATAATAGGTAAATAAGAAGACAATCTAAGGATAGGTGTCCCTCTTCATACTGTCTACTTAGGTTTTTTTTTTCAATTATATCATTATGAGGTATATGATTAAATAATTAATAAAGAAGTTTAGATTAATACTCTAGTTTATATAAAGAAAGCACTGATATTTGGGTCCATTCTATCAGACAAGTAATAAAGACTTATAGAAAAAAATTTTAAAAAGACTTATAGAAAATTAAATACATACTTTTAGCAACTTTTGAAGATGTATTAAAAGGTTTAGAAGGAGAGACAGTTTCCATTCAAGTTCATGGATTCCCTGAAAACTGGCTATAAATCTTCACAATGCCTTCCCAAGAGTCTAGTCATAAATAACCTACCAGCTTTAATTTGTTTTCATTTGAATGCATCTTTTAATTCTTTCTTTAGCATCTGTAAGAAACTCTTGATAACTTGATACCGCTAGCAGCTACTCCTGCTGGTAGTCAAACACTCACCCCATTCCCCAAAGAAACCTTACTAGTTTCTCAGATCAGCAAAGGTAAGCACATATTGTTCTAGTCTATAGTAATGGTGGTGTATAACACAGAGAGGGTAAAAGCCCCTGTGAAGCAGCTACTCTCTTCCCCTCCTACCATCACCCCAAAGGACTCCATTCCTGGTCATCTGACTGTTGTGATTTCACAATACGAGGCTGTGTGTAAATCAATAAGGAATCAAAGAAGAGGGAGAAGTAACAAAGTGTCAAATGGGATTTCTTTCAATGAGGCTTTTCCAGGCCTTCTATTTCTACCTTCTCTGTTCCAATGGCCGTGGAAGTCTTTGCTCAGTCCAGAGCCAAAGTGGGAGTCAGTGACAGCAGTGTGATACATGTGTCATGGCCACCTTTGTCGCCACCTCAACACATCTGTCTTTACAAGTATCCTCTTTATTTCTTTCCAGTTTCAAAAGAAGGGGCTTCACACTCTCCCTGAGACTCTCCTCTCCACTTGTGCCCCAGATACTATTCCTTCCTGACTCTAGAGGAATCTTGCTCCCACTTTTTTCCTTTCTGTCTCCAAGAATCCTTTAGACATTCAACTCTTAATTATGAACATTCAATTAAAGGGAACAGTTTTAGAATGTCTATTTAGTTTTATTCCTCCTGTTACCTGATAGTTTCTAGGTTACATAAGATACCTTGTCTAGACCTAGAGGTTTTTTATTTTAAAGCTTGCCTTAATCTAAACTACTATTCTTAAGAAAAATTAAGGTTTTCTTTGAGGGTCTAAGAAAACAAGTTGTGGGCTCCAGAAATCCTTGGTTAACTTCAGTGACTTGATATATGTCTAGAAGATACTGTGCTGGCCTTGGCACTCAGGGAGACCTGAGTTCAAGTCCTGTTTTTGAAACATACTGGGCTTTGTGACTATGGGAAGTCACTTAACCTCTTGGTAGTCTAGTCAACCCTCTAGGACTTGAAAGTGCAGAGAAGGTGCCAAGATACATTGGTAAAGGAAGTTTCCTCAACTGGGAGTGCCCAGTACCACTGAAATCACAAGTCCAGTCTTGACTCCAGTCTCTATCTCTACTTAGAAGCTTTCTTAGCTGCTTCTAGAACTACAGGGTGCAAATCAAAGCCCAAATATGGGATACATGGATGGGGGGAAATTTTTGCTAAGAAGTAAAACAAGTTTCTATGATCAATAGTTGTAACAATTTAAGACATTTGGCATCCAGTGCCATATCATGGCCATATATCATGGAAATGATGCCATAGCAAATTCTGGATGCAATGTTTTAAAGTCTAGAGACCCAGGTGTAAGTTGAGTGTTTATAGGAATGTGTGAAAGAAAAAAGGCTTGAGGTGGTTACGTATGTGTGTGACACTGTAGGCAGAGCTGTAAAAGATACAAGGTAATGCAGTACCTAGATGCTGTACCTGCTACATCTGGTGTCACATACCTGTCATGTATGACTAGAGGGAGAAAAAGTAATAAATGAAAGATACAGAAAGTATGTTGTAATATAAGAAGTGCATGACCCCATATCTCTGTCTACCTTACCTCTTAAATCATCTCCCTTCTCCCTCTCAATGTGTAGTTTCCACTGACACTCCTACCTACCACCTTCATCTTCCAACTCAGGTTCACATATACACACTCATGTACACATACACACCTGCACCCACTCACTACATCTGCTATCTGAAGTTCTAGCTTTGGAACATACTGCCCTCCTGCAGGCCAGTAAACAAAAGAAAAAGGGTTGAAACATGATTACACCCTCTGACTTTTAGCTAATAACTTGGATCACAGTTCCCAACACAGCAGCTGTCAGAGCATAATTCCCAAGTCAGGACCTCATGAGAGCCAATGGGCTCTTCTGATGAAAAGCCTCTTCTGATGAAAAGCCTCCCTTCTGAATTGCAATCTTTGTATGGAATGATGAGGGTAGATACTAGTGTTTTCTATCAACAGCTTTCCAAACCACATCCACACCCCTCCTTACTCTGGAGAAAAAATCCATGAGCCGAAATACTCAAGACACCTAGTTCACAGGTCAGCAATAATTATACCTACTCTCCTTTACCACACATTCATGCTCCCTTCTTCTAGCACCTCATGAGCAATCTGTTCAAACTGCCAATAGGAGATAGAAGGAAGATGGTTCCAAGGGCTCCCATCCAAGTTGTGGATGAGAAAGAGAGTTCAGTGGCCGGCTATCTCTCAGATATATCTCCATTCTCTGAATAAAGAATGTCTCTGGGTCCATGAGAGATAGGAGCAGTGTGGCAAATGATTTCTGCCTTCCCTAGAGCAGGAATTCTTAAGCTTTTTTGTTTTTAAATGCATAAAATAGTATACATAGGATTACAAAGGAAAATGATTTTATTGGAATACAATTATCAAAAAAATTTTTAAGGGTATGAATCCTAGGTTAAGAACCCTAGCCCTAGAGATAACCCAAGGGCCAAAAAACACACATATACCAAAGAATGAGGTTGGGAAGGGAGGAGAAAGAGTGAAAGAGGCAGAGACAGACACAGACACAGAGAGAACTTGTGAGGAACCATGTGAGGACAAGAGTAGATACAGTCATCTATATTTACTTAACCTAATATGGATGAGTTTTCTAGTCCCAACAAAGGGCAAAAAGTCAAACGGCAATAAGCAATAAATCTACAATGGATGTAGATAATTTGAAAAAATAACTAACAAAAATTACATTAGTATCAATGATAACTCACATTTACGAAGCCTTTTATGGTTTATAAAGTTTTCTCACAACACTACAAGTGACCTTGGTGGAGCTCCTGACCCTCCCATCACCTACCCACTCAGTGAAATACCCTTTAGTTTGCCCATACTCTTTTGGTACCAGATGTTCTTGTGTATCTCTATTACCAAGAGTATTATAAGTGAGGGCCATCTGGAGAATAGTTAAATGCCAAGGAGTTACAGTCTGGCCCGCATCCATCAGTGTGCTGCTAAACATTTAACAACCTGCTCTCCAGAAGAAAAAAAATGTATACACAACTGCATTATTGGTTATTATCTTCATAACTTTCCTAAGTGCTCCAGACAATCAACCAAACAATAAATTAAGTCCTGATTTGTAGCGTTTCCTGATTTCCAAGGTATATATGCTCAAAACGAATATTTAACAATCAGCTCCAGAGAGTTGGTTTGGACTGGCTTCAGCGCACCCCTGCCTGTACCCTTGAAACTAGCCATAGGTTGGGAGCAGATTCCCTCTGAAAAAGGCATGGGCCCCACAGGTCCAGAAGTTCTTGAACTTCTTGAGCTACTGATCCAAGGTTTAGGAAAGTAATTTAGGTATAGAACAGAAATGCAAATGGCATTCTACAGGAAAGATAACATCTATTAAGGCATCTCCTGGTAAATGCTTCTCCTTTCACCAAGCCATTGGGTACTTCCTGATTAGTCCACAGAATTTGTGGGTATGTTTCTATAGCTGCAATAATGTTTTGTATATATATTCATCCAGAAGTCAGAACCTGAACGCACCTTTGAGATCACTTAGTCCAATTCCCCTATTTTACAGATGAAATTGAAGCTCAGAAATATTCAGTGAAATGTACGTATATATATGTATGTATGTATGTATGTATGTGTGTGTGTGTACCAAAGTATACATAATTGTATAAGGGGATATTTCTATGAGGTGATATGTGTATCTGTTTTTATGTATATAGTAGATAGTCCAATGTGCATGAACCTACGTATGTTTGTGTATGTATACTTTCATTTGCCTGGATCAGTGACATTTTTTTTGTGGGAGTATCCTTGAATATATTTGTAAAGATACACATACTCAAATATCCACACTGACAGCTTTCCACTTTGATTACTTTTTCCTATGAAATTTTTCATTTAGACTTCTTTCATCTTGTAGTTCTGGGCCCTGGAGACATGTAATGCAGAATCTCAGATAACCTAACAACATAATGCCCAGATTACACTTTTATTTACTTATTTATATTTATTTATTTATTGCCTCTACCCAGCAAAGTAATTGCAAGCCTAAAAGCTTTCACATATTTATAACTTCTGCCATCTCCCCAGGAGTCTGAAACTGTCAGTGGGTGGAATATTTCATTTAATAAGCCTTTTCTGAAGGGTAAACCAGCAACTATTTTTCTGCCTCTATCAGAAGTAAGGACAAATAGATTAAAAAACCAACTCCTATAATACTACTACTGTCAAAGGTCCCTTCAAAGCCATACCTAAATACCCCTTAATAACCATTCATGGGTCTTTAATCCATGAATATCTAAACCCTTCATGAGTCTGTTTGTATTTTCAGCCTTTTAGCAGTCTTTTTTATCTGGGGTATGTTCTCTGCTCAGACATTAGAACTCTATAGAATTCTAGTCTGGGTTGGCTGGCTTAGTTGGTTCGAACCTGGTACTAATGAAGCCAACCTCAAATTATGTAAAATAAAACTGTTCTGTGGCCAGTAGTCTTACAGTTTCATGCTCTTAATTCCAGAGGACTCAATGAAAAGGAAGGGCAAAGCAGGAGAGGAATGGAGAGTAGTAGGATTGAGCTGGTTGGGGAGGAGAATATGTAGGCAGGTTAACAGAATAAAGGGGCTTTCACTCCAGGAGATGATGAACGAATTGCTGAGATTGGGGAAGCAGGAGGTGCACATCTGCTAGCCACAGATGCCAGTTGGTTGGAGCCTCTACTTTCTAGGTCCTGTGATCATGGAGGTCAGTGTTTGTCAAGGATCATGGGATCATTACTACACAGTTGGAAGGTCATCTAATCCAGTCTCTCATTTTACAGGAAAGGAAACTGAGGCCTAGGGAGATTAAGTTTGTTAGCCAAGATCAACAAGGATTCTACAAGGTACAAATGAGGAGAGAGTTCATTCCAGGCATGGGAGATGGTGGGAGAGATAGTACCATATATACATAGTGACTCTCAAGCCCAATTCCACAGAAGCTGCCTCAGTTTGAACTGAATTACAGAAAGAAGTCAGTTTTTTGGACAGTAGTGTGCAGGAAGGGTTGTAATAGTGAAGTATAATGAGGCCAGAACGATAGGTTGGGACCAAGTTGTGAGGCCAAAGAAGAGTTTATATTTTATCTTAGAAGCGATAGGGAATCACTGGAATTTATTGAGTAAGGGAGTGATATGATCAGATTTATGCTTAAGCAAAACCACTTTGGCAGCTGTGAGAAGGGAGAGACTTGAGTTATAGAGACCAATTAGGAGGCCATTATAGTAGTTCAGGTGAGAAAGGTAATGAGACTTTGAACTAAGCAGTGGCAGTGAGCAGTAAAAAGGGTTGGATGCTACAGAAATGTTGGAGGCAGAAACAGCAAAATTCGGCAACCAATATGTGGGCTGAGGAGGAATAAGAGCTTGAGTATAACATGGAAGTTTCACATATAACATGGAACCCAGGAAGAACCTGGATTCCTAGAAGAATACTAGTGCCCGCTATGGAAACAGCAGAATTTAGGGAGAAAGGGAGAAAGATAATGAATTCTGATTTGGACCTGTTGAGTTTGAGATGTTTATGGGACATCCAAATTGAAATATCCAATAAGCAGTAGGTGATGTGGGACTGGAGCTCTAAAGAGAAAGTATGGCTGGATTTTTATAGTCATTAATGTTAATTAAACTAGTGTCCTCTATCCCAAGCTACACGCAAATGTAAAATTTATGGATTTGTGAAATGACTGGAATACCCATTGCCACTGAGAGCAAGAACAGAGCTAGAATGTGTCTTTTAAGCTAAATGTAAAATATCTAAGAAGACTACTGTGTGTTCCACAAAGTTGTGAATGTATATAACAGGAACCTGAGTATCAATGTGATCTCTTATGCCAAATGTACTAAGACCTGAATTTTGTCGAGAGTAAATAACCTCTCAAAGAAAGAGGAAGATTACAGAATATTGTATAAAATTCAATATTTTGAGAAGGGGAACTGACTGAACCTTTTCTTTTTTAGCTGAAGCCATATACTTTCCTAGGAATAAAGGCTATGTTAGCTGTGGGCTGGATTGAGTTTCTTATGTAACAATTTTGTGGTCTCATGCTTCTTCAACTTAAATACAATTGTGGGATGCATACCCACCATTACATATATATATATATATATATATATATATATATATATATATATATATAACAAGCTGCTGGGAACTCAGCTTGTTATACTCAGGCATCCTGGTAGGTATTGGTAACTACTGGCTGTTGTAAACTACACAGTCACATGTCTATAACTTGTCATCGTTATTGCCTCAAGCTTAATTTAACTTTTGGGATCAAAGTGGGTGCTGAAGAGATTTCCATAAGGGCCTTTGACACAGGCCCTCACTTCAAAAAATTAGGTAAAAAATAGGCAATCTAAAATGCTTTTTTTCACCATACTTGCTATGTCCCTCCCAAGGCAGGGTCACCACCAATGATTATGGAATCCTATCTCTATCCTTCCTCCCAATTCCCTCACTTGGGGCAAAAAGGAGGCAGGAAAGTCTAAACCGGGAAAATGGCAGCTTAATCTGGAAAAAAAAAATCACACAGGAACTGTTCTTAGATGCAAATGAAGAGTTAAGCATTGAAAACAGTAACAGGTAGGAGCCAGAGTTAAATTTTACTTCACAGCCTTGAAAGGAACCAGAAGTTCCAAGAGATGGCAGGAAGGAGGGACAGTATTCCATGCTTGGGAGATAGCCTGTGCTGAAAGCAGAGATGTGGGAGAGAAAATGTTAGGGACAAATTATAGCAAATAGTCTAGTTCTGCTCAGTCCTAGAGGGCAAAAATAGGAACAATAAGTAAAAGGCAACTGGCCTGATATAAGAAAAAAACTTCCTAACAATTAGAGCCATCAACCTCTTTTGGAGGTCTTTGAGTGAAGGCTGGATGAACATGTATTGGGTATTCTATATAAGGGGTAGATTGGAATAAATGGCCTCTGAAGCTTGATTCAACTCATAAATTCAGTGATTCTATGACTCTAGGGTGGGATGGGCATGATAGCTGTCTTCAAACTGAAGAAGAATCAGATTTATTCTATGTGGCTTTGGGAGCAACATTTCAGAGAGCACAGTGAGCTAGAGCTCAGCCTGATATAAGGAAGAATATTCTAAGAATTAACACATTGCAAAAACTGAGTCAGCTGCTATTTGGAGTAATTATTTTTCCCTATCAATGGAGATATTTAATCAGAGGCTGGTCACTTGTTGGAGATGTCATAAAGAGGATCTGCATTGGTGGGGTATAATGGGTGCCTTCCCTGGTTCCTTGCCTTATGTCTGCAGGGGCATTCCTCACAAATGCAAGATACCTCAATATATGAAGTACTGAACAAGAACCCATAACTCCTGTTTGGCTGAAGCTGTTCTTCCTAAAACTGCTAAAATAGGTAAAGGACTCCCTGGAAGTAACTGCATAAACAAAATCCTGTATGCCTTTTGTATGAGATGATTCAAATTGAAGGAAATTCCCATATTAAAAAGTGTTACACATATATATGTACATATACATATAAGAATACATATTCTATTGCACCATATTATGATAATGCCCTTTTGGTTAAAAACTTCTTTGTCTCTGCTCCCCTGGCATTCCTAAGCTGTGAGGCCGAACCCAAGCTCTCAAGGAATGATGACTTATTGGAAAATGACAAGTAGTTTGGAAGGGCATTTTAACTCTGGGAAGATAACACAAAAAGAGATCTCTGAGATACTAACCCAAAGTGATGAGCAGGCCCCACTGTAGTATGTTAAACTTGCAAGGTCATCCCATGGCACGTGGCAGACACTCCCCCCCCGCCACCAACTCCCATCCTTTTTTTCCCCTCCTTCTTTGCTCCCTCAATCAACTGTAAGGCTCAACAATCTAAAAGTATAATGAGGTAATGAAACATCAGATAACACTTTTTCTCCCCACCAGTTAAAATACTAGTAAATCCAAAGTGAGATCAAGCAAGAAAAAGAGATGACCTCCTACTTTATAGAAAAAGAGAAAGCACCTCCTACTTTAGAGAAGTCTAAAAACCAGGCTGTCACATGTGCTGCCGCCATCCTAGTGGCTAATCCATGGACGGCACTTTTACGTCACCAAAAATAAAGTGTTTTTTAGGCCACTGCATGATGATTCATGAAGAATATGTTTCACAGGACTAGATAAGAATATGTTTATTTTCATCTCTAAGAGCCTGTTTTATAGGGTTTCATACTGTTGATATAAAAACTATAATCCATCTACTAGGGGAATGGGTACAGAGGTATGCAGCTTTCAACCCACACCATGACAAGCTTTAAGTAAGTATTAAGTTCGAATTTGGAATGGATTAGATTTTTACATTCTTTAAGGATAGAGATTTATTTTTCATCTTCATATAACCAATGCATAGAAAGCACTTAGTAAATGTTTGATTAATTGAGTGTAATATTCTTTCTCTGTTTCTTGCAGCAAATAATAGTAGTCTCCAAAATGGGGACTCTGGCTTGACCCCAAAAAGGAGAGTATTCAGTCAATCAGTGGGTGAGAATACAGGGCCACTTCTTACCTGGATTACTGCAATAGTCTCCTGTTTGATCTTCCTACTTCAAGCCTCTCACCATTTCAATCCATTTTCCACATAGCTGCTGAAGGGACTCTTCTGAATCATATGTCAACCACATCCCTTCCCTACTCAGTAAACTCCAGTGTCTCCCTGTTGACTCTAGGATCATATATTTACCTCATTTGCCTTATTTCCTTTTTAATTTTTTTGTGTAAGTTTTGTAATGTACATAATTTCTAGTGTAATGGTACTAAATATTTTACAAATAAGTAAATAAGTAAAAAAAAAATGTATACTGGGAATGAAGACATAAAGTTGTTTTTTTTTTTTTAACTAATCAGGTGCATGACCAAAAAAGTTTAGAGATCACTGTCAGAGAGAAAAACTAGAAGGTCTTAAAAAAGAATATGTCAAAGAAAAAAATGAATTTGTCTTCTCTCTATTCCTCAAACCCCTCCCATGTCTCATCTCTTCCTTTATTCATGGAGAGAGTCAGTCTGGGTCCTCACTATCTTAGCTCTGCTCACCTCCCAACACCACCATTCTGCCTATACTAAGAGGGAGGCTCTGAAACTGTTATAAACATCACTATGAAAGAAACTATGGAAACCTGGACTTTAATTCCTGGTGCAAATAAGGCATCAAGCCATGATCAAGTAGATTTAAGGTACCAAATTATATTTAGGTATTCGTGTCTTTAAATTTTTTTCTAAATGTGTATCATCCTTTAAATATAGTGTTCTTTATTTTTGCTGCAACTTTTTTAAAGGAAATGATTTTCATTTTATTTTAAAGGATAACTGAGTCGAAAAGATCATTTCTTTTTCAGTTAATAATACCTATATGACTGAAGCTTGACTGTACAAACAAAAATGGTTATAACCAAGGCATTACTGTTCACCTTCTGGCAGTGACTCTGATTACAAGCAAGACAATCAAGAGGAACTAATAGCTTTTTGAGTGCTGAATTTACAATCTAAATGTAAAACAATAACATTAACAATCTACTTGTAGTGAAAGTGAGCTTCAGGCTTTCACACTCTTAAAGGTGTTAACCATTTTTAATAATACATAATACATCTTTTCAAAAAAGTGTCAACCATAAGGGCAGCTAGATGGTGCAGTGGATAGAGCACTGCCCCTGGAGTCAGGAGGACCTGAGTTCAAATAGGACCTTAGACACATGATACTGACTAGCTGTGTGACCCTGGGCAAGTCACTTAACCCCAACTGCCTCACCCCAAAAAAAAAACGTCCGCCACCTTCAAAATGGAAGCCATCTGTTTGTACTGTAGTGACTCTACTTTCTGGTTATCCTAAGTCATCCTGTGCTCTCCCTTCCTACTGCTCCCAGCACTCCTCTTGCCACAATGTTATCTCCTTCCAAATGCTATTCCAACATAACGTAGCATCACCCTTGCTCTGGTCTGTCTCTTCCCTCACTCCTTTTACTGAGTCCTGTGGAGACCCCTTTCTACTGCAGGGAAATTCCTCTTTATCCTTCCATGTATTTGTCACTTGTTTCCTTTCTCATTTCCCTGTTAATGGAAACCTGGCTTCCTCTAAACGATACATTTCTTCATTACACTCTTCCCATTGTAGCCTCACTGATTCTCATCAACTCCAAACCAACATGCAAAGGGAAACTGGCCTCTTTCTAGGCCTTCATGTCCCTGCCAGAACACTGAGAAACTGCCATCATTCTACTCCTCTTCATCTGAAATACACAGAAACTCCAACTGCCTACTGGACATCTTGAATTAGATGTTCAGTAGACATCTTTACCTCAACATGCCCCAAACTGAACTCATTATCTTGCATGTCAAACCCTCCCTTTTTCCTAACTTCTCTATCATTTTTGAGGGTACCACCATCCTCCTAGTCACCTAGATTTAGACCCTAGGAGTCGTCCTCGATTTCCCACTTTCTCTCACCACCCTACCCCACTGCATAGCCAATATATTGCCATAGTCTGTTGATATTACCTCTGTAATATCTCTTCCATGTTCCCCTTTCACTTTTTTGATGTTGGTACCACCCTGGATGCAGGCCCTCACTATCTCACACCTGGACTATCAAACTAGGCTGCTGGTTAGTCCCCCTGTACGCACCGATCTTTTGTCCACTCAGCTATCAAAGTGAGTTTCTGAAAATGCTGTTCTGACCATGCGTCCAGTGGCTTCTTATCACCTCCAGGATCAAACATAAAATTCTCTGTTTGGCATTCAAAGCCTTTTATAACTTGGCTCCTTCTTCTGCCTTATACTCTCTACCCTCTATAAGCTGTGATCCAGTCCCACTGGCCTCATTGCTGTTCTTCACATGTGACACTCCCATCTCTCTTTCTTTGTCTTCCTGTGATATAACATTATCTTAGTCCTCCTAACTTTTTGACCATTCCTTCTCTTTCTTTTACAGGTTTCTCTCAATGTTTTTCTCTTTATTTTCTCCACTAAAGAACGTATTCATTCTTATATTTTCAAATCTTATCTTTATATGGAAATTTATAATTCGAGTATTATCCTTTGACCTGAGCTCTAGTATCACCAGATGGCTACTAGACACTTCAGATGTAAAAGACTCAACTAATATTCCTTGAAAAATATCTGCTCTGTTCTGATTTTGTTTCTGTTAATAGTATGGCCATTTTCCCAGTTATCTAGGATGAAAGCCTTAAGAGTTAGTTGATCCCTCCCTCTCCTTGCCACAGTTAATCAGTTCATTTGTTCTTCAAAAAGTGTCTCTGTCACATTCTTTCTTATCCATTCCTACAGCCACCATTTATAGTCCAGGTTCTCATTACCTCACTCCTTGATTACTAACAACACTTATTACCTTAATTATCCTCTGGCTAAGGTACTTAATCTCTATTTGCCTCAGTTTCCTCATATATAAAATGGGGATAATAGTAGCACCTACCTCTCAGGATTGTTGTGAGGATCAGATGAGATAATATTTGTCAAGCTCTTAGCACAGTGCCTCATGCATAGCAGGTACTATATAAATACTAACTATTATTATTAGCTACCGAGTTGGAATCCCTGACTCTAGCTATCCCTGCTCTAATCCATTTTGTACATTACTACCAGATTTACTGTCCCAATACACCACTTTCATTATGTCATCCCCTTCTGCAAAACTATAAATGGTTCTCCAGTGCCAAGAGGGATAAAATCAAAACTACTTAGCCTATTCCAGACACTCCATGATCTGATCCTACCCTGTCTTTCCACCCTTATTCCCTATTATTCACCAACCCACACTTCCCCCTTCTACCATCAAACCAGTCTATTCATCGTCTCCTCAATACACCTCCCACCTCTTTTGCTTCTCCACTGCTTCCAACTAGAGTACAGCCGTCACTGTCTACCTCTCCTAATCCTACCTGTCTCTGAGGAGCCAATGTAAGACAAGCCTTCTTTGTAAAGCCTTCGGTACTCATCCTAATCCACAGAGATCTCTCCCTCCTCTGAAACCCTGGAATACTCGGTGTCTGTGCACTTATGTGACATTTATCTTAAACTGACTTTAAGTGCATCCAGCACTGTGATCTGATCATCATAGGCACTCAGTAAACAACCACTCCTTGGCTGCTTATTTTTTTCTTACCTGTAATATCTGGACTGAAGGTAGGTAGAACACACAGCCTTTGACACATGGCTAGCTGAACCGAAATCGATGACCTTAACCCTATACGGCTGTCTGGATGGATCAACCAGCATAATGTTCTCTGGCTTGAGGTCTGCATGGATAAGACCCAAGCTCTTTAATTTCATCAGGGCTGTGGCTACCTGCTGGAGGACAGGGCGGATGTATTTGAGGGGCAAGGGACTAAACTTGTTCTGCTTCAGGAAGTCATAGAGGTTCTGTTCTAACATTTCAAAGACCAAGCAGGTATGGTTTTTATGTTGGAAGCACTCATAAGCTCGGACAAAGTTGTAGTCATCTGCACTTTCAGTACTCAACCGGGCCAGGATGCTCACTTCAATCTGACCCTGCCGGGCATAAGATGGGTGGTTCTTCAAGATTTTGATAGCGACAATTTCGTTGGTGCCACGTTTCCAGCACTTGACCACTTGTCCAAATGTCCCTCGACCAAGGAACTCTAAGACCTCATATGTGTTAGTCATGGAGCAGAGAACCTCATGCTGGACTAGCTGATAATCGCCTTCGCTGTTGGAGCCACTATTTTTAGAGGTGGCAGTAGATGTGGTGGCAGTGGCTACAGTGGCCCCACTTGCATTATTTTGAATCATGGGTGGGTGTTCTTCAATGATCTGCACGCTGCTTGTGTTTTCAATCTCCTCACTCTTACGCTTGAGTCCACATTTTTGGTAGGTGTCAAGAAGACTCACAGTGCTTCGACGCATCAGGTTGTGTGGTCCACCAAGGGCTTGCCCAGAGACAGAAGTGCTACTTGCAGATGTTACTACGATGTGCCCAGTGCTTCCTGGAAAGATGATGGTCTGCTCGTAAGGTAGGCTGGGGTTGGGGATTTGCAGAGAGGTGCTGACAGTAGTGGTGGCTGGTTGTGAGGGCTGTATGTTTTTGCTCTGGCTGTAGACTTTACTGTGTGTGCCGTACCCGGTCATATCCCAGTTGGAACTTGGTTCCACTTTAAGTTTCTTCACACTACAGAAGGCACTTGATTGAAGGGTGTGAGGGGAGAAAACTTGCACATGTGAGGCCATACCTAAAAGAAAAAGGAAGGGAAAGTATAAAAGCTATTTAAATCTATTGTACCACAAGTAAGTTTAGATAAACCATTTCACTTTTAATGGTTTGGGTCATATGGAACATCTTTGCCCACTGATAAAAATAAGGAATTGATGACTCTAAGCATTTCACCTGCCATCACCAAAAAAATTAAACAATTGTAAGAGTGAAGCTAAAGAGGCCTGCCAGGATGTGGCTATGGAAGAAAGTGAATAGATCCAGGCTTATTTTCTTGCACTAAAGTCTTACTCCAATGCCTCATCATGTCATGAGGGTAACCTTAGGTTCTCTAAGGCTTTGCCAACAAAGTACATGTTTTAATATGTGTTAATGGACTTGTCTCTCCAACTTGTCACAAATGAAAGCCTTATTGGTCTATTTGACTAGACTCTAGTCAAATATAGAGTAAGTCAGGCTCACAGTTGCAAAGTAAGATTAGGAATTCAGGGTTAAAACTACCAAGTTAAATTGTTTTTAGAAAAAAAATGGCTCTGATTAGGCCATTGTTAGTATGGGTTGTTAGTATACAACCCACATTGTTAGTATACAACCCACAAATGAATAGTTTTTGATTGTATACTTTTTCCCTTTTGGGTAGAACTTCAGAGAATTCTGTAGTCTGCTAGGTCAGCTATATAGTTGATCTGATTTAGTAATTAAGGTTGCCACAAATACTAGATTAACTTCTTTCTTTCATTCATCGTTTTTGGTTGAATAGAAAAGAATACTACCTTGACATCTGTTGACTGACTTTTTATTATCATAAAACTTATGCACCAACAAATTTTATAGATATACACACACAAAAATCTGGTCCTTTCCTATTGGTATGCTTACTTTGATGGAACAGAACATAATAACTATTTTAGATTATTTTTCTCCTTTTGCATGCTTTCACGAAGGGAGATTTGGCAGTTGATGGAAACATTAAATGAGAATATAAGTTCCTTTGTGAATTCTTAAGGAAAAGGGTAGTAGAAGTTTGTGAGCACTATCCCTTCAGAAAAGAGAGAGAGAGAGGAAAAAAAAAGGTTGAAGAGAATTTGGTAAGAGATCTAAGTAAGCAAAGTCAATGAAGGAACTGGAAGAAGGATGGAAAAGATCAGCAAAGATTTTTATAACAAATTCTTTTCATCATCAAGTCCAGTAGAGCTACCATATGTGGGCTCTAATAGTTCTGAATATTCTATTAGAGGAAACAAAAACAGTACTGAAGAAAACAAAGATGGAAAAAGCAGATAGATTAGACCAAATATAGACAGAGGAGCTATCTTGGAGGCAACACAACTGTGAAGGTTTTGAGTGATTCTCAAGGTATCAAAAGAGGGAAAAATACTAAAGGCATGGAAACAATTTTAGCCCTTATTACTCCCAAAAAAAGACTAACAAGAGAATCTCAATAACTACATATTTTTACACACACACACACACACACACACACACACACACACACACACCCTCTTATGGAATCAGTCTACACAGATCAGCCCTGAGAGCATCTCTAATAAAGATATTTAGATGGTAGTGAGGCAGCATGGTATAGTGTCAATCAACTAGCATTTTATGAAGCGTCTACTATGTGCCAAGCTCTGTGCTAAGCACTGGAGATATAAAGAAAAGACAAAAAACAGTCCTTATTCTCAGGTGGCTGAGAGTCAGCCAGGGAAGACAAGATGTAAACAACTGTGTACAAACAAGATATATTCAGGATAAATTGGGAATAATCTCAAAGGGAAGTTATTAAAATTAAGGAGACTTAGGATATACTTCTTATAGAACATGAGACTTCAGTAGAGACTGATGGACGACTGGGTAACTTGGAAGCAGAGATGAGGAAGAAGAGCATACCAGGCATGGAGAACAGCTGGTGAAAGTGCCCAGAGTTGGTAGATGGTAGTGTCTTTTACAAGGAGGCCAGTGTTACTGGATCACAGAGTACACAGAGGGAAGTAAGGTGTAAGAAGACAGGAATGGTTAGAAAAGGCCAGGTTATGAAGGTCTTTGGATGCTAAACAAAAGATTTTATATTTGGTCCTGGAGAAAATAGGAAGCCAATAGAGTTTATTGAATAAGGGGGTGATGTGGTCAGACTTGCATTTTAAGAAGATCAATTTGATAGCTGTATAGAAGAAGGAATGGAATGGAGGGAGACATGAGGCAGAGACCAACTCTCAGGCTATTGCAATAGTCCAGGTGTGAAGTGATGAGGGCCTGCACCAGGATGTTTGTATTGTCAGAAGACAGCTGTACAGGAAAGTAAAAAGTCAAGGGATAACCCTCAGCTTGTGACCCTTGGTGACTGGGAGGATAATGGTACCCTCAACAGTAATAGAGAGGTTAGCAAGAGGGGAAGGTTTGGGAAGTAAAGAAAACAAATTCAGTTTTGTACGTGTTGAATTTAAAATCTCTAAAAGGCAGTTGGAGATGTGAGACTGTTGTTAACGTGAGAGGTGATGAGCTCACAAAGAGAAACAGTAAAGAGGGAGGACAAAGAGGGCCCAGGACAGAGCCCTGGGGAACCCCCACTATTAGCAGGCATGATATAAATGAAGATTCAGCTAAGGAGACAAAGAAGGAACAGTGAGGTAGAGGGCAAACTAGGAGAGAACCTAGGAAAAAGAGTACCAAGGAGAAGCTGATCAACAGTGCCAAACACAGCAGAGAAGTGAAGAAGGATGAGGATTGAGAAAAGGCTATTGGATTTGGCAACTAAGAGCTTTCGTGGATAGAAAACTGGCCTCTGATGCAGTAAGACCCAAGTTCAAATCCTGAATCTGAGAGAGGTGGACTGTGGGAACCACATAATCTTTCAGGACTGCAAATAACTCATTAAGACTATAAATACTGATTAAGACAAACAAAGATCTCAGTCACAGGAACAGGTTCGATATATAACAGAAAGAAGAAAATGTATCTAATACCCAAATATCCCCTAAATACAAACACTCCATCTACTGGAATAAGGACTCATTATTTGACAAAAAAGGCTAGGACAACTGGAGGGCAGCATGGAAAAAATGTCACACTTTACACCAAGATAAACTCCAAACAGATACATGACCTAAATATAAAAAGAATGCATCATAAACAAATTAGAGAAATATGGGGAAAATCAACTAGTTGATCTATTGATAGAAGAAAAGTTCATGACCAAGCAAGGGATAGAGAAGATTACAGAAGATAAAATAGATAATTTTGACTATGTAAAACTAAAGTTTTTGCAAAAGCAAATCTAGTAACAACAATAATCATGGGTAACATTTATATAATGCTTTAAGGTTTGCAAAACATTTAATAGATATTACCTCATTTTATTCTCACAACAACCCGGGGAGATAGGTATTGTGAGGAAACTGAGGCAAACACAGGTTAAGTAACTTGCCCGAGGTGAAATAGCTAGTATGAGTCTGAGGCCAAATTTGAACTCAATTCTTCCTGACTCTTGGTTCAACACTATTCAATGTACCACTTAGCTGCCTATAGAAAAAAAGCTAAGATTAAAAGAGTTATAATTAACTGGGGAAAAAATCTTTGCGCAGGTTTTTCTGATAAAGGTTTCATTTCCAAATAATGAATTCAAATTGATAAGAACAGGAACCGTTCCCCTATTCACAAATGGTTGAGGGATAGGAATAAGCACTTCTCAAGGGAAGAAACTCAGGCTACCAATGGCTATGTGAAAAAAAAAAGTTCCAAATTACTACTAATTAGAGAAATGCAAATTAAAGTAATTCTGAGATTACTCCTCACACCCATCAGATTGGCAAAGATGACAAAAAATGAAAATGACAAATGTTGGAAAGGCTGTGGGAAAATGGGTGAATTGATGTAC
This sequence comes from Vombatus ursinus, assembly GCF_900497805.2. Taxonomy (NCBI): domain Eukaryota; kingdom Metazoa; phylum Chordata; class Mammalia; order Diprotodontia; family Vombatidae; genus Vombatus; species Vombatus ursinus. The sequence goes on from NW_020954648.1 coordinate 9,948,087, forward strand.
CATTGGTGGGCTTATGAATGGATACAATCTTTCTGGAAAATAATTTATAATTATTTATAAAAAATTACTAACAGTGAATATTCTTTGACCCATCTACATCACTGCTGTTGGGTTCATACAAAAAAAAAAAAAAAAAGAATCTTATATGCACCAAAATATTTATAGTGGCTCTGTTTGTGGTGGCAAAAAACTGAAAACTAAATGGATGCCCATCAATTGAGTAATGGCTGAATAAACTATGGTATATGGATGTGATGGAATACAGTTGTACTCCAAGAAAAGAGGAAATAGATGATTTCAAAGAGATACTGAAAGAATTATATGAACTGATCCAGAGTGAAGTAAGCAAGCCCAGAACAATTTATATTATAAAATCAATATTATTTGTTCTAAGGGATTTTTTATCTTTTTTTTCCCCCAATGTGGTGGGAGGTGGGAGAGAGAAAATAGCTTGCTATTTAAAAAAAAAGAGAGGGAGAGGTGGTAGGAGTTCTACAGATGGAGAATGTGGCACATACTTTTAAATTTCGTCACTATTTTGTTAGTTTTACTTGTTTTTGAAGAAATACTCTACATTAGACCACATCACCACATGGTTGAATGAAAGATATAGCGAATGTAAAATCCTAATATGCTTACTGTCCATTATTAGGAAAAAAATTATTTGATTCAGTAGAGTAAAACATTGTATTAAAGCTTTCCTCTCCACTAGATATCTCTCAGGAATTAGTCAAAATTACAAAATATTCCTTGGAAGATAGAGTGGAGACAACCTTGTTTGATGCCCTTCAAATGACAGGCTTAAATTAGGAGATGTATTATTACCAAAGGTGTTCACCATTGTCATGGAAAAGATCCACGGCTAAGTCCAAGTCAAAGAGAGATTCCCCATATATAGATGGCAGAGCCTTTCAGCTGCTTCTGTATGGTATATGGCTGACTGCATCAAGTCCTGCAACAGTGCAGAACCTCCTAAATGAGATCCATAATTACTCAAAATAATTGCACTTGATTATCCACACAGGAAAAAAACTGATAAAGAATGCCTAATATGCAGACTATGGAAACATGTAGAAGGAAGGAGGACCTATAGAGTTCATCCATCAGCATATATAACTTTGATAAATACCACAAATGGATAAGTTGGCCCAGAATTGAATAAGAGGACAAAGAGCAAGCTAGACTGCTTCTGCAAGGTTTTTTTTAATGCTTTCCAAACTTCACCTGAAACAAAGACCATCTTTTTAATACCTATTTTCCTTCAGTGATATTGTATAGCTATGAACACTACAGTTTCCAAAAAACTGAAGTTAAGGATCAGCAATTAAGAGATAGATGGTAAAAAGGAGCATGATATAACGTATTATAAGTGAGGAATTCCTATTTCTCTTTCTCTCTCTCCCTCCCTCTCCCTGTCCCCCTCTCTCTCTGTCTCTCTCTCTTCCTCTTCCCCTCTCCCCCCATTTCCCTCTCCCCCCCTCTCCCCTCTCTGTCTTTGTCTCGCTCTCAATGCATCTTGTTCTTTTTGACTTGTTGCTTCTTTGACTTGGCTCTTTGAAAACAACTCCCTGCCTCTGGCCCTATTGCCCCCAACCTCAGGCCACATTTTCCTGCTTTACCTTCTTAATCTATTACCTCATAGATTTCTGACTTTGATTTTTAGACCAGTTACCATTGGTCTCTATTGTTCTTGATCACACCTGCCCCAATTTTCAAGGTTTGGTTTTGTTGACTCCTTTCTTCCTATTAATCACTCTTCACTAATCCCTATTGCTAACTGATTCCTAACCATCCTATCAAACAGGAGAAACTCCTAGTATGTATGAGGAAATGACAGTAACAAAGCTGCCATTAAAGACAAGGGGAAATCACCCCTCTAAATAAACACTATCCATGCTAAATGTCCAAATATTTTTCGTTTTAATATTATTATATGAATGAATATTTTTAAATATCTTTTTAGTATTACATTTAATTTGTAGTCTTTTTTGGGGGGAGGAATGTCTTTGAGTTTCATAACCATAAATGTGTTTAGCCCTTTTTCATGTGTCTAACTTTTATTCAAAACTCTAAGGCAAAGTTCCATTCCTAAATTTCAAATAAAAATATGTAAGATTTACTGAGAAGGCAAAATGATTGCAAAAATATGAAGGGAAACAAAGTAAGATTCAACATCTACAATCATTCCACCTACAATAAGGAAGAAAGGAGGATTTTGCATCAGGAACAAGATTAAGCTAAAAACTGAGGTGGGTACTGAACCAGATGTGAATTGTGTGCCTCTCACAAAGTTGAATCTAGGCCACATTCAAGGAATGAGGTTTTACTTGGTGTCAATGAAAGAAATGCTTTTTCAGATGTACCATGTATAAATGAAAATAGGGCTTTTTCATCAAATGATGTATCTGAATTGTGTAGAATTATTCCTAACAAAAAAGAATTTAAGATACCATGTAATAAAATAACATATGGATATGTGACAATCAAGTCACATAAAATAAAGAAATATAACTAAATACCATCTGAAAATGTACGTGGGGGCAGTTAGGTAGCGCAGTGGATAGAGCACCAGCCCTGGATTCAAGAGGAACTGAGTTCAAATCTGGTCTCAGACACATAACACTTACTAGCTGTGTGACCCTGGGCAAGTCACTTAACCTCATTGCCTAGCCAAAAAAAAATGTATGTGCATGTTTCAGAGTAAGTGCTCAATAACCTATAAGGGCTGATGGATCGCCCTGACAATAATTACTGTTGATAAAACAATGAAAAGGTACTTCTGTTGAAATTCCATATCTGAACTTAACTTTTGTTAATAAATAGAAAGTCAAGCCATAAAGGGTTAACTTACTTCTGAATTCCCTCCTCTCCAGAAACACTTTAAAATTCTCAAAAAGTCCTAGCTGTGGTCTCTCTTTAGCTACCTGAGCCTGCCCACAGACATCAACAAGCTGCTCCTCTTATCAGAATAAAGAATCAAACGCCTTTCCAGCCCTGCTGTGTTAACTGAGATGATGCTCTCTAATTACCTATCCAGCAACTTAGCCCACTGCACATGTTTTCTCCACTTTCTTTCTCTCAGTTCCTGTACCTTCTACAGTCAGAACTGAAAGACCCCAAAGAACATGGAACCAATGCAGGCTGTGTTTCTCCCCATGACCTCACCTTCCAATCAGGATTTGGTTACCTGGGTGACTATGTTACAGGTATGGGAGACTCTCTATAGTCTCTCAGTTTTTTATTCCTCAAGGATCCTTCCTCCTTCCTAATGAATAGCTGACTCACAAAGAAAGAAATTTATTTAACTAAGTCCTGCATTTCCTACCACTATTCCTATTTGTATGCCTGCCCATGATATGAAGGTAGTCTTAGGTTCTCTGAGACTATGTCAACAGAGCATGAGCTCTAGCAGATCCTACCAAATGAGAGTTGCTTTGAATATGGACCCCCATGATGTGTCCATCATCTGAGGATCATCAGATTCTCATCAAAAAAAAAAAAACCAAAAAAACTTCTCTAAATCTAGAAGTTTACCACCAAAAGGCTGGCCCTCAGGCAATGATTTTTTTTGTTTTTTTTTTGGCTGCAGCAACTGATGAAACAGTCAATTAAGTATGAAGGAGGTACAATCTGCATTGCTGGATGGATTTACACCAATAAAATCACATCTTTTTTGAAGTATGAAAATGTAAACTTTTCACTTCATGATACCTACCTTCTTACAACAGCAGTTTCAAAGCTGCTGCTTTCTAGATGCTCTGTTAAAGGGGCCTCTGTTACAGGGGCCAACCTCTCCTTCATCCCTTTCTGAGAATTTAAAATATATTTTGAAAACAGAATGGTTTTAAAACAGTCTTATAAAATGATTTCTTTACAGACTGAAAATTTAGGTTGTTGTCACTTGATAAAGCCCTTGGGTTTAGCTGAATGAATTGACAAGCTACGTTTTCCATAGACATGTATCAAAGTACATAATCTAGGTTACTTTTTTTATTAAAATGTAATATATAACTATTAAAATAGCATAAATAATGATTATCCTCTAATTTCCATTTATATGTAATTTGGAGTAAAATTTAAAGAAATCAAATACAAGGTACAAATCAAATGCCTTCTCCCACTAAATTTTGACTGTATGAAAGTATTACTTATAGTAAATTTGGCATTCATTCTTCTCTTTTAAGGCAAATCTCATTTTTTTTTTCCTCAGGCTACTTCAGGCATAATAAAGTCCTAGACCTTGTTCAGTGCTTCCATCAGCTTAAAATGTCTTTGCTACCATTTGCTGGTTTGCCACTCTGCTTTACTGCCAGTATCCACTGAGGGTTCTTTGATGGACAAAAAAAAAAAAAAAAAAAGTTACACATGCATTTCCCCTTGGATCTTCATGAAACCGTATGTTACTCATTTTCCAACTGAGGATCTCTTTGTCAGTTAGCTGGTACTTCACTCCACTTAACTGTCTCTTTCCTGTTAATATTGGAAACTTGGGGTTCATGTAAAAATTATTTTGCATAATATATAAATCTATTAACCAACTACCCTAACAGTTATGACCATCCAAGTAATTTATTTAAACTGCTTTGCCTTATTTCCTAACATTTTGATCCACATCTGAACTGACAAGCTTCACAGAAGCAAGATATTATTTTGGTGGCACAGAAAAAGCTTAAAGGCACCTCAGCCAATCTGACTTGTATGTAATGCCAATCATTATACTAATCATTAAACATAATATCATAACATCTTTTAATCTTCATTTTTTACTTTTTAAAAGCATACAACTAAGGCTATTTTGTAAAGAGATCATTTTAAAATATATACATTCTGGCATGTAGCATAGAGATAATGTAAGTCACCAATAATGCTTTGTTCAACATTTTTGTTCCATACATGCATTAAACTTAGAGCACTGGTGCTGAGTATGTTCCTCTCTCCCCACCCTCTTCTTTATAAAGAGGGTGTGGGAAACTCTTAATCAACTCAGTGACACAATTCTGGAAAACTCATGATGAAAGATATCTACCTCCTAAAAGAGAAATGATAAATTCAGGATGCTGATTGGATATGGCCAGTGTGGGAATTCATTTGGTTTAACTATGCATATTTATTAACAAGGGTTTCTTTTTCAATAGGAGGAGGGGAGCTGGGAGAAACAGAAAATGGATTTTCATTAATTGAAAAAATAAAATTGCTTTTAAAAATATGTACATTGAAGGCAATTAAAATGAGAAAGGTAACTGTTAACTGTGAGGAAAAAAAAAATCTTTGCAGCAAATTTCTCCGATAAAGGTCTCATTTCCAAAATATATATGGAACTGATTCAAATTTATAAGAATAAGATCCATTCTCCAATTGACAAATAGTCAAAGATATGAGCAGGCAGTTTTCAAATGGAGAAATCCAAATTATCAATAGACATATGAAAAAAATGCTCCATATAATTAAAGAAAGAGAAATTAAAGTAACTCTAAGGTTCTACTTCAATCGACAAGGATGAAGAAAGTTGCCAAACTATGTATGTCCTCTGACACAGAGATCCTACTACTGAGTCTGTACCCAAAAGAAAGAACAAAAGGATTCATGGACAAAAATATTTGTAATGGCAAAGGATTGAATTGCTTCTCCCAGAACCTCCATTTAAAGAAGTCATCAAGGCAAACCATATTTCATTTCTTCTCCAAGCTGCACTCTGGACTTCTTCTACCAAGCCTGACTATCATGTACCTTTGTTTCCTTACCCATTTTCTCAGCTTTTTTTTACGTGTTGTTTCAGGGCAGGGACTCTCTGTCTTTCTACTAATATTTGTATTCCCAGCATGTAGCACAACACCTAATACATAGCCACAGAGCAAATGCTCAATAAATGCTTGTCGACTGACTGACTGACTAACTGACAGGGCTGGTTTCAGAGTAGTGGAGGAGAACTTGTATAAACTCATGCAGAATGAAGTAAAAAGAACAATTTATACAGTAACAACAACATTGTAAGGTAAACAACTTTGAACAACTTAATGCAATGCCATGGCCAATTCAATGACCAGCCATAATTCTGGAAGACTGATAATAAGGAATGTTACCCACCTCCTAATATGGAGTGATGAACTCAGAATGAAGAGTAAGCATGCATTTTTACATGGTCAGTGTTTGAATTTGTTTGGCTAGACTCTATGTGTTTCTTACAAGGCTTTTGTTTTTCTTTTTTCTTTTCAATAGCAGGGAAGAAAAGAAAGCTGTTTGGAGCTATGCACCCCCAAAGTTACCAGATTGTGCATGCTCTTTGATTCAGTGATACCACTACAAAACCTATAATCCAAATCAAATGGATCAAAGAAAGAGGGGACTCATATATACAAAAATTTTCTAACAACTCTTTTTGTATTGGCAAAGAACTCGAAATTAAGGGGATGCCCATCAACTGGGGAATAGCTGAACAAATTATGGTATGTAAATGTAATGGAATATTATGGAGCCACAAGATGTTGAAAGGGAGAGTTTCAGTGAAACCTGGGAAGACTTGTATGAACTCCTACAGAGTAAAGTAAGCAGAACTTGGAGTACTCACAGTCAACAGTATCAACAAAATTGTAAAGACAAACAACTTTGAAAGATTTAAGAACTCTGATTAACACAATAACCAATCATAATTCTGGAGGTCTGATGAGGAAGCATGCTACCTCCTTCCTAAGGAAGAGATGACAGACTTAAGATGCAGAATGAGACGTACTTTTTTTTTTAAAGATATGGTCAATTTTTTATTTGTTTGACTATACGTGTTTGTTACAACTGTTTTTTCCCCCATTAAGGAAGATGAGAAAGAGGGAAAACAAATGCTTTTTTAAAAAAAATCACAGAAGAGTATTACCAAAGTTTATGAGGAAAAAGTAGATAAACCATCACCAGATCAACTCCTTAAAATATTTCCTTTGATTGGCATGTGAACTAGTTTACCACCCAGATGCCTATCATATGATCAAAAGGAAACAGATTGTGAACATCATGCTGCACTGGACTGCTAAGCTTATAATTTACTAAAATCTGTCTTACATACTTTCCTTGTCAAATAAAGAATATTTGGGAACCCAAGAGAGGCAAGTTTACTGGGGGAAATTCATTTCTGCTATTAATGAGAACATCTGCCTTAAAGCATAATATATAATACATGAATCACAGATTACAGATTTAGAGTGGGAAGGAATCTTGGTGGTCATCTAAGCCAATCCCCTCATTTTACAGACTAATCAAATGAGAAACAAAGAGATTTAATGACTCACCAAGGTTATACAGGTGGTGAGGGTCCTATTTCTGCTATATCAGCCTTTTTAATTTTGAATAGGCAGTTCCTATGTGAATTATAATTTTTAACTATATAAAGAAATGTTAGAAAAGTAAGGGTCTGCTGGATCTGCTTTAACAAAAAATGTAATTTATTTATCTCAGCATAGAGGGACGATGACTGTTTCTGGTGAACAAAAATGAAAGAATTAGGGGAAAATATAGATGTGCTTGACTAAATTAAAATAATTTCTATACACAAAACAATATAATAAAAATAAAAGGAAAATAACATGGGAAAGTATTTATTTAAAAAGTGACATCTAAAATACATAAGAAAGTTAAAAATCTACAAGTTATAGTCTCTAATGACTAAATAGTTAAGGGATATGGACAAGTTTTCAAAAGAGGAAAAAACAAACTTTTTAATAAACACTTGAATAAATGCTTAAACTCACAAAAAAGCAAAGAGATAGAATTTAGAACAGCTCTCTGGTACTACTGCATACCTACCAAATTGGCAAACATAATTAAACATAATAAACTCAATATTAGAGGGGTTGTGAAGAAATAAGTACACTCATCCATCGAAGGCAGAATTACAAACTAGAAAACCTTTTTGGAACAACCAGGCAGTACATATTAGAAGTTACCAAAACACTCATACCATACCCTTTGACTCTACAATTCTATCTTCGAGAACATACCCTGAGAAAGTTAACAAAAAGGAGAAAAAAAATAAACTTCCAAGATTTGTATAACATTTGTAAAGGTATAAAAGTGGAAGCCTCTTAAATGTCTAACAGTAGGGAAATGGTTAAATAAATTGCGGTACACTAATGGAGGGAAGTACTGTATTACCAGTGGGATCTAAAATTATGAGCATAAAGAAATCTGCATCGTAATGAAATATTGCAAAGTAAAAAAGCAAACAACAAAAAAAAAATCAGAAGAACAAGACACATACATAGATACAATGACATGAAAGGAAAAGGGAATAAAGGAAGAATATACCGAAAGAAGACTTAGTCATTAATGTTATGACTAAAATATTAATTTAATTTATTTGAATTAAATTTATCTGAATATAAATAGTTGCAAAGCAAATTTAATTGGTTGTATAGATGTTTAATAGAGACTGTAGCACTGTGGAAAGTGCAGTGAATTTGGAGACACAGGGCTTGGTATTTAAACCGGATTCTGCTACTAACTAGTTTAGGCAAGTAAGTGAACCTTTCTAAGCCTCAGGCTCCTATCTCATTTATAAAACAAAAGAGTTAGACTAGGTGACTTCTGAGTTCCCTTCCAGGTCTAAATCTATGATCTTGTGTTTTTAATATAAAGCATGTAATAAATTATAGAAAGAGATATTAAAGAAAAACATATATAAAATAATGTGAAATGAAAAGAGCAGAACTAGAAGATCAGCATACACATTGACTGGTACCATATAAAAGGAAATCAGACCAATACAGTAAGAATTGGATAGACAATGGAAAACAAAGTTGAAGGAGGAAATGATAAAGGCCATTTTAGAAAGTTTGAAGTTTTAATGTGAGTTTAATTGGTACTAAGTTCCCTTCCAGATCAAAATCTAAGATCCTGGACTATTATTTTAAATTAAGTTCATAATGAATTACTTATTAAAAAACAAATCTCCAGCCTATATTTGGACGTGTGTGTGTGCATGTGTATGTAAATAAATAAAATACAGTAATGCTTGGCTAATCCAGAAGCCAGTCTTAAGATAACTTTAACTCTCTCTGGCCATAGGACCTATTTTACCTAAAGATACCGACATTTGGAACCCCCAAAATAAGCACAATAAAATGTACTAAAGTCTTGTATTTGAATTCTTGGGCCCTAGTACTTGGCTTCACTGACTTTAATATAATTCTTAACACATTTAGTTATCTGATTTTCCTGCTTACAATAGATAAGAAGTAACAAATCAGAAGTGGGGCAAAGGAGGAACCTTCAGAGGCAGGCTCAATGATAACAGAAGAAGAGAAGACAAGAGTGTAAGACTATACAGTACAATAATGAATTTTCATAATAGTACTAGAAAATTATTCTAGTAGAGTAACCTGGATTAAAGAAGATAATAGAATTTAGAGGTGAATGGAGTTTGTAAATCATTTGATCTATCTAATCCCTCATTTGCCAGATGAGGACCCTGAGGCTCAGTGAGAATAACTTGCTCATGGTCACATAGGGAGTAAATCAGTGTCAGTGTTCAAATCCAGGAACCAACCTCTGACACCAAAGCCAGTGTTTTTTACACTATCTTGTAGCCTCTCACCACATTATGCTGACAGAGTAAAGGAGACTTTACAAGAGATTATTCGAGCAACCCAGGAGTGAGGTAATGAAGCCTTTACCACTCAACACAGGTGCTTAATAACACTCATTGAATTGAACTGAAAAGGGTCAGATACACAATATTTTTTGAAAGGAAGAAGATGTAGAAAATGTAGTGATGGGTGAGACAAGGAAAATAAAGGAGGAAGAGAAATGGGATAAATTGGGCATTTATTAAGTGTCCAGTATATGCGAAGCACTGTCCTAAACACTGGGGATACAAATAGAAAAAAAGGAAAAAAACAGTCCCTATCCTCAAGTAGCTTCCATTATAATGGAGAAAACAATGTTCAAAGGGGAATAGTGGTCAGGGAGAGTCATTTTAGTTTGCAAAATTACAGGGATTGTGGGTGAGTGGGACCAAAGGGGAATAGATTGATATGCACCATCCAGGAACAATGGCAGTTAATTTGATCATGGTTAATAGTTCCAAAACTGGAAAGGAGGGGAAAAGATTGAAGATGAAGTGGCTTGAGAGGATAATGTTCCAAGAAGGGTAATGAGCAATCAGAAGAGCAGGGTTTCAGGTCAAAAGTTCCTCTAGGACATGGTCTCTGGTGTGGACAATAGGACAGTTGATAAAGACGTTGAAAAGGGAAACTGAAGAGGAGTAAGTGAATTGTTCATTAGTCCAAGGCTGTTAATCTGAAGCAGCAGCAATAAGATGGTAACTTTGATAGTGACAGTGAAACTTGGGGGACAAAATGATCATCTTAGTTTTCACCATCTTAAGTTTCAGGTTTTGGTGATACATATAAATGGAGATAACCAGTAGACAACGAGACTGATGAAATAGGAGAAGGGTGATTGGTAGAGAAACTTAAAGCTGGTGTAAGGAACCATTTGAAAACCAACTGAAAATCAATTAGAAATGAAGACAGACATATTTTGAAAATGTGAATAAAAGTCAATGGGAGGGGGGGAGGGCAGGGGGAGATAGACTTAGAATATATTCATTGAAAAGGCCAGAGATTTTATGGCTATAAATACTGACTGGAAAGGTAGTAACTACTGCAATGATTCAAACATGAGGATGAAGAGGAAGGAAATGATCTAATATCTAAATGTCTGTACAACTTAACGAAATACCAGATGACAGGAGGGAAAGAGAAAAAGGAATTAAAGATAACTACAAGATAACATTCTGGTGTTGTCAATGATGATAGGAGGAGGGTAAAAGCTGTTTTAAGATAATGAGCTCTATTTTTGAGAAGTTAAGTTTTAGTTAAATTTAATGCCTCTAACCAAGTGGAGCCACCAGATAGACAGAAATATAGGCTGGAGATTGGATGAGAGGTCAAGGCCAGAGATAGTAGATGATGATGGTAGTCATCTACAGAGATGGAAATTGGAGTTCTGAGAACAAAAGTATTTTCCAGGTGAGAGAGAAAATAGAAAGTATTATAGAAGGTACCAAACCAATTCTTGAAAATTAGCTCCAGAAAGAGAAGGAAGCAAAGGAGATAGTTATCAAAAATTATAAGCCAGAACTCAAAATGACAAGGAGTCAAAGATAAGAGGAGAGGGTAGATAGAGGTAGTTTCATCCAGGAAGATGAAAACAGAAAAGTGTTTATCAAACCTGGTGAGGAATAGGCCTATGATTCCACTGTTTCCCTCAAGAATTTGGAAAAGCAGGAAAAAAAGTATGTTCTCATCGGGGGATAACTTTATTTCATCTTCCTTGAGCTCTGAAAATTTCACCTTAAATATACATTTTGCATCCAGGATAATATTCTTTTTTTCCTGTTGTGCTTTTTTTTTAAAACATTATTGCCACCAGGCCTACATTCATTTATCTTTTTTATGTTAGCTTTTTCCATAGTTAGCTCCTTTTCTTTTTTTTCCCCCTTCTAGAGTAGTGACAAGGAAAGGATTCTGGGAGGATGACTGAATAAAGCAGGAAATTACCTGGCTCTCCTAAATTCCCTCACAAAAATATAAAATTACATCTTAAAGTGAACAGGTGAAAGTGAACAGTGAAAGGGGCATAAATAATTAAAAGTTGAGATAAAGCAGTTGTCTTCCTAAGACAACTTGGGAGGGCCTCTAAGGGTGGTGGTTTTGACCTTACTGAAGTGCAAATACCTCTGGGCAGATACTGCTGAATCAACAAACAACAAGCTTTGGGGGCAGCTGTGTAAGCTGCAGCCTCAGCTTCAGGAACTTTCCCTTCACTGACAATGTGAGGGTCTGACAGCAGATCAGAGGAAGACTGCAGGGCCCTCTGCTGGCTCTGGATGCTGGGTCCTGGTGAGCTGACCAGATGCAGGCCTAGGCTATGGTTGTGGGTGAGGAGTGAGCACATACTGGTGAGTGCCATCACAGAGGGCAGGAATCCTGCTGGCTGTAGGCAGTCATAGAGTCCCTATGGGGTTTGAGTTCCAGGGCAGAGGGGTGAACTGAAGCTTGTAGCTGCAGAAGGGACCACAGAGAACAACAGCATTTGCAGTGACAGCATTGCAGGAGGCCCTGATCATGGCTCAGCAGAATACCTGAAGTTGGGTTCCTAGACAGAGCTCAGAAAACAACAGCACAAAAAACCTGAAGCCAGAGATATTATCCCCCACACCTCATTCCAGAACCCAACTTTAACCCAAAGTTAACAAACAAGAAATAAGCCGCTAAAATAAATAATGATGCTAAAATAAATAATGATAATGACGACAACAGTGATGCTGAGTAAGCAAAAGAGAAAGAACCCAACCACAGATAGCTACTGTGGTGATAGAGAAGATCTGAGTTCAAACTCAGAAGAAGATACTAAAGTTAAAACAGCTACTTTTATCTCAAAGATAAAAGCAAAATGGTCACAAGCCCAAAAAGTTTTTGGAAGAACTTTAAAAAGGACTTTTAAAATCCAATGAGAGAGACTGAGAGAAAATTAGGAAATTAGAAAAAAAAAAGAAGAGTAATGCAATAAAATCAAGAAAATTATGAAAAGAAATTCAACCAATTGGAAAAAGAGATCCAAAAACTTACAGAAGAAAATAGCTCCTTAAAAATTAGAATTGGGCAAGGGGAAGGTAATCACTTCATATGACACCAAGAAATAACAAAACAAAATCAAAAGAATGAAAAAATAGAAGAGAATGTGAAACATCTCATTAAAAAAACTGACTTGGAGAGCAGATCTAGGAAAGACAATATAAGAATTGTTGGACTACCTGAAAATTAGGATCAAAAAAAGAATCTAGATACTATAGTTGAAGAGATTATTAAGGAATATTGCCCTGAAGTTTTAGAACCAGAGGGTAAAAAGGAAATAGAAAAAAATCTAATCACTGCCTGAAAGAGATCCCAAGATGAAAACTCACAGGAACATCATAGCTAAGTTTCAAAGCTCCCAGGTTAAGGAGAAAATACTACAAGCAACTAGGTAAAAAACAATTTAAATACTATAGAGCTATAGTCAGAATAACACAAGGGTTAGCACCTTCTACATTAAAAGACCAAAGGCAATGGAACAATATATTCTGAAGAGCAAAGAAGCTGGGCCTGCAACCAAGAATAACTTACCCAACAAAGTTGTGTGTTATCCTGAATGGAAAAAAAAAAAGGAAATTTAATAAACTCAAGAACCTTCAGATATTCATGAAGAAAAGATAAAAATTAAAAGGAAAATTTGTCCTACTAGACTCAGGAGAAACATAAGAAGGTAAACATTAAAGATCAATTATAATGGCCTTAATAAGATCAAAATCTTTACTTCATATATGGGAGAACATTATCTGTAACTCTTAAGAATCTTATCATTACTTGGGTAGTTTGAAAGAGCGCACATAGATAGAAGGCTTGAGGTTGAGTTGACTATGATGAGATGATCCTAAAAATTAAAACTGGGTAGGAAGAGGTAAAATGGAGCAATTATTTCACACAAATGAGGTGTGAATGGAAGAACTGTTACAGTGGAGGCAGGAAAGGGTGGTGGGTTGGTAGTGCTAAAATCTTATTTTCATCAGAACTGGGTTAAAGAGGGAATAACACATTTAGAAGGGTAAAAAGTCTTCTTAGCTTACCAAGAAATAGGAGGGTGAGGATAAAGGAGGGATTTTTGGAGGGAGTGTGGATTAGGGAGGCAGTGGTTAGAAATCAATTAAACATTTGAGGAGAGAGAGAGAGTAAAAAGAGAGGGAGAGAAGTCTAAACAGTGATGAAAATGGGATGGAGGGAAATGTCCAACTAGTAATTATAACTCTGAATGTGAATGAGATGAACTCACCCATAGAACAGAAAGAATAGCAGAATGGATTAAAAACCAGTATTTGATGATATGTTGTTTACAAAAAACACATTTTTAAAATAAGAGATACATATAGAGTAAAAATAAAAAGCTGGAGTAGAATTTATGCTTCAAATGATGTAAAAAAAAAGCAAGGGCAGCAATCATAATCTCAGACAAAGTTAAAGCTAAGATAGATTTAATTAAAAGAGATAAAAAGGGAAACTACATTATGACAAAAGGTACCATAGATAATTAAGTAATATCAATACTAAATCTATATGTACCAAATGGAATAGCATCCAAATTTTTAAAGGAAAAACTAAATGAATGAAATGGAACTAAATGATGGAAATGGCAAAACTATTAATAGTGGAGGATTTTAATCTTCCCCTCTCAGAACTAAACTAAAAAATAAATAAGAAAAAAGTCAAGGAGATGAACAGAATCTTAGACAAGCTAGATATGATAGATATCTGGAGGGAACTGAATGGGAATAGAAAGGAATACACCTTTTTCTCAGTGGTATACATCTTTATAAAAATTGACCATTTATTACAGCATAAAAACTTTTTAGTTAAGTGCAAAGAAGCATCATCATTTTTAGATCATAATTTCAGATCATAATGCAATAAAAATTATATTTAATAAGAGGCCATGGAAATTAACTGGAGACTAAATAACCTAATCTTAAAGAATGAGTGGATTAAAGAACAAATCATAGAAACAATAAATAGTTTTATTAAAGAGAATGGTAATGATGAAACAACTTATCAAAACCTAGGGGATGTCAGAGGAAATTTTATATCTCTAAATGCTTACATCAATAAAATAGAGAAAGAACAGACCAATGAATTGGGATAGGAGAATAATTTATGAATAAACAAGAGATAGAGAGCATTGCGAGATGTAAAATGGATAATTTTGATTACACTAAATTAAAAAGTTTTTGTACAAATAAAACCAACGTAGCCAAGATTAGAAGGAAAGCAGAAAATTAGAGAAAAAAATTTATAGTCAGTTTCTCAAATAAAGTCTCATATCTCAAACATGTAGAGAACTTCGTCAAATTTATAAGGAGTCATTCTCCAATTGATAAATGGTCAAAGGATATGAACAGGTAGTTTTTCAATGAAGAAATCAAAACTATCTATAGTTATATGAAAAAATGTTCTAAATCATTATTGATTAGAGATATGCAAATTAAAACAACTTTGAGATATCATCTTACACCTATCAGATTGGCTAAAATGATAAAAGGGGAAAATGACAAATGTTGAAGGGGATGTGGAAAAATTAGGACATTAATACATTTTTGGTGGAATTGTGAACTCATTCAACCATTCTGGAGAGCAATATGGAATTGTGCCTAAAGAGTTATAAAACTATATACCTTTTGACCCAGCAATACCACTATTAGGTCTGTTTCTCAAGGTGATCAGAGAAAAAAGGAAAAGAATCTATATGTTCTATGTTCCAAAATATTTATAGTAGCTCTTTGTGGTAGCAAAGAAGTGGAAATTGAAGGGATGTCCATCAATTGGGGAATGGCTAAACAAGTTGTGGTATATGATTGTGATGGAATATTACTGCACTACAAGAAATGATGAGCTGATTGATTTTTAGAAAAACATAGAAAGACTTGAATGAAATAATGAAAACTGAAGCAAGCAGAACCAAGAAAATGCTGTATATAGTAACAGCAATACTATTCAAAGAATAATTATGAACAGCCAAGTTATTCTGAGTACTATAAATACTCAAATCAACTATAAAGGACCCATGAAGGAAGATGCTATCTATCTCCAGAGAAAGAACTGATCAACAGAAGTATGTATAGTATGGTTTTATATACATTTATACATCTCTGCCAAATTGTGGCCTTCTCTGTTGTGGGTTGGGGAGGGAATAAAAAAATATTTTTGAAAATTAAAAAAAGAGTAGTGACCCCCCTTCCAAGACAATTTCAAATAGGAAGATGGTCTTATGCTCTATCAAACTGACCATTCTAAATGTACTCTGCCCACCCCTCCCCCATCTCATTACCTGGCATTTACTCTATATATTTTATATTTATTTTTTGTGTTTATGTTGTTTCCTTCCAATAGAATGTAAAATATTTGATGGTGGGGATGGTTTCATTTTTGCCTCTGACTCCAACACCTAGAACAGTGCTAGGCACTAACTAACCAGTCAGTTAATGAATGTTTGCTGAACTGCATTCCAAGGAAAATTTTCATTTTTCATTTTTCTTCCCTAAGAAACATGACTCATTCCCTGCTTTGCCCTAAAACACCCTAAAGATCCTGTAGCTATATGCTAGTTAGTTTAAAAAAAAAAAACAACTCTAAAGAGAGTAAAGGCCAATTGAAAGCAATGTGACTGTATTGTCTCCAAATGAAACTGCAGCACTTCTCAGAAGCACGAGACAAACAGATCCCTCCTGTGCTGCTAACAGAACATGCAAGGACTAACAAATGTCTGTTTTCATGCTCTCCTATGTATGGTGGATCAGTCTCCCATTATTCTGCCTGATACACCCAAATTTTGGCCTAAAATGTTAACTGCCCTCTTAGTACAACACTAAGAAAGGATCTGGCAGTATTTCAATTTTGCCGTCTTCTAAATAAACTTGGTGATGTAATCAAGGCAAATTTCCATGAAATATGAAAAGAAAATCGCCTCTCACAACACTGTTTATGCTCTGATCATTCAATATGAAAAATTAGTATATGTCATCTTTGAGGCACATAAGCCAAAAGGAGGAAACAAAAAGTTTTAAACAAAGATTAAAATGAACTTTTTCTTCTTCTATCAACTTGTAAAGAACTGATATCTACATTACAACTGCACTTCTGATTCCAGAACAGATTGTCTCAAGCTGTCTTTTGTCTCCAAGATCTAAGAAACTACCTTAAATTCTACCATTAAGTTTTCTTGACATATTCTAGATCAGAATAGCCAAAGTTTTTGACTTAGATCATTTTGAAAAGTCTGACAGCCACAAAATATACAACTGAAATTAGCAAACATTTAGTTAGTGCTGACTGAGTACAAGGCACTGAGAGGAAAATGATATACCATATGCAGTCTCTGTCTCCAAGAAGTTTATAAGCAAGTGGAGGCAGGGGAGGGAGAAGGAGTAAAAGAGAGAAGTTGAATGTGAACATATGCAAAATTAAATATAAAAAGAGGGCAAGGTACATGAGAGGTAGAAAGTTCTATGAATACAAGAGAGACAATTTCAGGCTAAAAGATTAGGGAAAGATACCTAGAAGAGTTATTGCCTGAACAGCCTTGAAGGATTTCCTAGTTAAAATCTAGGAAGAGATGGAAGTGGGACATTACAGGCTTGTTGAACAGCATGGTTACAACATGGTGGGAGATGGCTCACCTCTGTATAACACTTTACAATTTGCAAAATGCTTTCTCTATAATAACCCTGCATGGTAGTGAGTGCAAATATTATTATCCATACCTTACACACAAGGCAACTGAGACCCAGTGAGATGGAACTGCCCGGTCACACAGATAGTGAATCATCTTGTTAGCACCTGGAGTCACATCTTCTGAATCCAAGTCCTGTCTCTTTCTACCAAATACTAAGTACATGGGTTCACCTAGAGCATCCAACATGTGACAGAGCAGTATGATGTAAGGTTAAAAAGATGCAGTGAGGAATTGTGCAGGATTGTGAATACCAACCCAAGGGCCTTGGACTTCATGTAATAGGCAAAGAGGGGCCTTTGGAGGTTTCTGAGCAGAAAAATTATATGATCACATTTTTATTTGGTAGTATATACAGACTGTTTTAAAAAAATTTTTTCATCTTCCACTGTCATTTACATTTAGTTCCTATTTACCCACTTATCCATTACTACTAAAATTTATTTTTAAAAGATAAACTTTAATTAGTCAGCACTGAAGAAGCTAAAAGTAAAGCTTGATATGGGTCAGAGGTTAATTCAAAAGAGGAAAGGAAAGGTTATAATTGAATATTTCTGCATTCTTTGAAATGTTTCTTAAAGGTCGAATAAGGATTAGTAACTTTTCAATCTCTGATTCTGATGTTACTATTACAACAGTAACTTTTCAATCTCTGATTCTGATGTTACTATTACAACCACAATGTTTCATACAAAAAGATATTTCTAAACTTACAGTATATACTTATGGGAAACTATGTAACAGTATAAGTGTTGGATTTGGAATCAGAAAGATCCAGGTTCAAATGCTGCCTGGGATGCTTACCAGATATGTGACCATGGGTAAATTATATGACTTCTTTTAGTCTAATTTCCTCATCTGTAAAAAACGGGGATAATACTTTTAGTAACTACCTCACAGGGTTGGAGTGAATTTCAAGTACTATGCAAAGTTATAAGTGCTGTATAATCAGCCTCTATTGTCATTATTATTACAAAATTGGAGAAGGAAAAATGTTTTCCTGATTTTCAAAAAAAGAAAAGAAGAGAAAGAAAGAAGTCTGAAAACTATAGGTCAGTGAGCTTAACAAAATTCCTGGTAAAATCCTAGAACATATTATTTAAGGAATGGTTAGTGAAAATCCAGGAAAGGAAATAATCTCAAAGAGGCAGCATAGCTCATCAAAAGTTAAGTCATGCCAAATTAACCTCATTTTCTTTTTTCAAAAGTAATTACTTGATAGACCTAGGCTAGGTGTTATAGATACAGTGTATCTAGATTTTAGCAGAGTATTTGTTAACAAAGTTCCTAATGCTAATCTTGTAGAAAAGATGAAGAGATGTGGACTAGACAATACAAATAGTTATGGCAAATTTAAATCTGGCTAGAGTCCAATCCAAAAAGTAATCATTAAAAGGTCAATATTAATTTGGAAAGAGGTCTCTAATAGAGTACCCTCATCAAATTGTAAGTGGTCCTGTGTTAACACTTTTATCCTTGGAACTGAATAAAGTCATAGATGGTAAGATTATCTAATATGCTGATGACATAAAAATAGAAGGATTAATTAAGATTTGATGACAGAATCAAGATCCACAAGATCTTGGCAGGCTACAACAATGGGCCAAATTTATTAAGATGGAATTTAATAAGGATAAATGTAAAGCCTTAAACTTGGATTCACAAAATCAACTTCAAAAGTAAAAATGGGGCAGGAGTGGCTTAATGGCAATTATTCTAGAAAAAAAAAAGATCTGGGGGTTTTAGTGGACTGCACCAACAACTCAAAAGTGTAAGACGATAGCCAAAAAAGCTAATGCAATTTTCACGTATTAAGAGAGACATAGTATCCAGGATAAGAGAAATGACAGTCCCATTGTACTATGTTCTAGTCACACCAGATATAAAATACTTGTTCAGTTCTGAATACCATATTTTAGAAAAGACATTAACAAGCTGGAAAGTGTCCAGAAGAGAGCAACCAGAAGGATCAAGAGCTTCCAGATCATGCCATTATGAGGATTAAAGTAACTGGGAATGTTTCAGTCTGGCAAAGTGAAGACTTAGTGGGAACACAATCATTATAGGAAGAGGGATTCGATTTATACTGCTTGATCCCCATGGACAGAACTAGGGACAATGAGTGAAAGTTGTAAAAAGGAAAATTTAGGCTTGATGAAAGGAAGAACTTTCTAATATTAAGAACTCTCCAAGAGTGGAAATGGGCTTCCTCAGGATGGAGTGAGTTCCCACTCACTGGATTTCAAGCACAGGTTGGATGACACGTGTCAGATATGATGTAAGGGTAACTCTTGTAAAGATACAGGTTGAATTAGATTGTTTTTGAGGTTACTTCCAACTCTGAGATCCAACTTGTAAACTGAAACAATATATCAAATCCTACTTGCTTATTTATTACAGGGAATGCATTTCTACTAGGATTTTCTAAAGACATAATACAGTATTTACTACAGCAGAAGATGCATATTGAAACAAATGATAGGATGTACACTGTCCTGACTACCTGTACTTACTGTCACTCTGTCTGCTGGAAGGCAACAGGAATCACCTCAGCACTCATAGGAAAATTCTGGTACTATGGAAAACTCCACCCTATTTTTATGCAAAAAAATAGTCAAACTCATCAGAATCTGCCTAATGACAAAGTTGCTAAGAAAAGTATCTAAACCAGCCCTAGAATCTATACTTTAATGGCTAAAGTCACATGCTGCTCTGAGAAGCAGTTTAACCAAACCTGTTCTTTCTCATCCTTCATCTCTTGTTGTATTGTTTCATCAGGACTATTCTACTATGGGGTAGTACACAATTCATCCATCTGTGTTCAAGTCTCAATGGAACACCTGTTTGCTGCATCTTGTGCTCATGTTTATATATTTTTAAGGTTTTTCTCACAAATTATATCCAACTACCAAAAAAACCCCCAAACTCCTACATACAAGACATTGTGCTGACACAGTGAAGCCCAAGAAGCAAATTGCAAAGAACACTGTTTTTGTTGTTGCTGTTTTCCCCAAAGACCTATAGTCAAATATGGGATTCATTTCATCTCCCTCTTGACATACAATAACCTATGTTTTTCACTTGATTTCTAGAATCAATATGTGTTTGCCACACTGACTTTAACTTTATAGTTCTTTGCTCTAATTTATTCTCTCATTACAATACTTCTAAGTTACATCTGACTGACATTTGACAAACCTCAGAATCAGAGATTATTTGAGGAATAACAACATGTATATAGTGCTTTAAAGTTAAGAAATAGAGGTGAAAAAAGATAGAAGAAAAGTATAGGAATGACAAAATGACAGGAAAGCAGAGGACAGAAAGCAAAGAAAAAAGGAATAAAATCAAAGAAAATAAAAAAGGCAAGAAAAATTATGCATGCCTTCATCAGAGCAATAGACGAGTTTTAGTGTGCTGTATTTTGATGAGGATTATAATCAGCATGTATGGGTGTCCTAGAAAAGATTAATTTGTAGTCAACGGTCCTTTCTAAATTGTGCCAAAGTAGAGTTTGTTCTCTGATCTATTGAAAGGATCTTTTGCATTTCTGAGTCAATTTCATCACACCAGTCCTAAGAGTATTACTCAACAATGCTTATAGTGTGGATGGTTGTCTTATTCAAAAAGAGTAAGAGAGCTACCTATTGCCTCATTGCAATACTTCTAAGTCAGGTTTCCTTCCCTACTGATGCTGCTGAGAACTCATATAGCTTTAGACAATGTTCTTCTTTAAGAACTTGACATTTACCTATTTGTACAAACTAGATTTCACTTTTGTGATTTAGGCTGTCCCTCCCCAACTATAAATAGGTTACAAAAGTTAATGTGTTCATTAGTTGTCTTAGAATGCAGAACATAATTCTCTCATGTTATAATAGAGCCTGGAGGTGAAAATAAGATCCAAGGCTAATTCACCAAAGCCTATTTAACTTCTATCAAACTCCATGAGGCAAGGACTGTATTTTATTGCTGTGGAACTCCTCAAAACGTCCAGCACAATGGACTGTGCAGAGGAGGCACTCAATGAGTTTATGAATAATCCTTAGTTGTAGTGGAAAGAACACTAGATTTGGAATCAGTGTACCTGGATTAGAATCAAGGTCTCCCACTTATTACCTGCATACATCATTTAATCTCTATGGGCTGCAGTTTCCTCATCTGCAAAATGTTATATGACCTCCAAGACCCTTCCAGCTCTTATAGCTTATGATCTGATGAGCCTAAAATACTGAAATGTTATATATCTACAAATGAAAAACAGGAGAATGCACTACAAGTGAGGACCTCAAATGAGTTTTGAGGTCCCTCCAGTTTTAACAATCTACTATTCTACACTTATAATTAACAAAAAACCCCAACATTGTAAAGGATGTTTCCCCACATTTTTTTTAACTTTCTTTAATACAATTAGATTATATTTTTACAAATTTCTTATTCATTTTGATAGCAGGTACTTGAAGAAAAGCAGACATACTTAGAGAAGTATAAGGACATGAAAAGATCTCCTATGGAGATGCTGAAGGGAACTTCAGGACACTTTAGAGGTTGATAACATTGGTTCTTTATTATGTAAATTTCACTTAAAAAATTTCCCTTGTATTCCATAAGCACTAGCCAATTTTTTAAATTTAACCAATTTGGGTGCAAAAACTGAATGGAACACAAGAGATGGGACACAGCTACATAGCCTGACCCCATTATGATTCCACTAGTTGGGCAGAAATGGTGGAATAGCCAAGTCACTTGGACACACCATCCCTGAAGACCCAACACCAGAAAAAGAAACACTATCAGAGATGAAAAGTTCCAGACAATAGAAGACTGATTATAAGGAAGCCAGAAGAGCTTGGCAAGCCATGACTCAACTGGGGAACAAGCTCAAATAGGAGCTAGTGGAAATATGCTTGGAGGCGGCACAAATTTCTTCAACAAGAGGGTAGAAGACCAGTTATAGGACTCATTTCTATGTCAGGAATGATAGAAATCTAAGCTTTACAGGAGAGGTAGTGGCAGCAAAAAAAAAAAAAAAAAAAAATATCGTAGGTAGCCTGATCAAGTTACTTCCAGAGACTTGCTGGTGTGAGAAAACAAAGACAGAAACAAGGTTTCTAGGTGCCATCAGTCCAATCAGCATCATAAAAGGTGAAACAGAAAGAGGGAAAAGTAAAAAGAGGAAAAAAGTGAGATTTTCCTGAGCTAAAAGCTTTAACAGAGGAAATAGAAAGAGTGGTAACTAAAGAAGACAGGTGTATGTGTATGGGAAGGGGGAGGAGGGGACAAAAAACCATTACCTAACATAAAAGCAGCAACAAGTTTGGGTCAGATAGTTCCCCACGTTGAATAACCTGTAAAATCAGGCAGCTTGGTCGCTCTCCAAAGAGGACACTTTACTAAATCATGGCATCTTAGATTGGGAGGGGACCTTAGAGATAATCTAGACAATCTGATCTAATCCACCTTATTTTACATATAAAGAAATTGCAGCAGGAAAAGGTTAAGACATAGTCATGGAAGAACTGAGCAATCTAAGAAAGAAAACACATGCAAATAAATATAATTGGGGCACAGTGTGGTAAGTGAATGAGAGGCACAAACAAAATACTATAAGAATTTGTAGGAAGTGGAAAATTTATTTTAAGGTTGGGAAAAGTACAAAATCAGGGGAAAAAATCTCCATAGAAAAAGTATCCTTTGAGATAAGTCTTAAGGGATGGGTTTATTTCATTTTTTCCCCTCTTTTTTTTAAAAAAAAATTAATTAGTTAACTAATTTTTAGTTTTCAACAATCACTTCTATAAGCTTTTGAGTTTTAAATTTTCTCCCCCTCCTTCCCCTTATCCCTCCCCAAGACAGCGTGCAATCTGATATAGGTTCTACATATACATTTCTATTAAACATATTTTCACATTAATCATGCTGCAAAGAAGAATTACAACCAATAGGAGGAACCACAAGAAAGAGGAAACAAAACAAAACAGAAGGGAAAAAAGAGCAAATAGTTTGCTTCTATCTGCATGAAATCATTGGTCCAGTCCTTCTGCCCCTTCCCCAAGCACCAGGAAATACATACTGCCTTGTTTTGGAGGGAAAAACATTTTCCTTTCCACCCAGAAGCATCTCTGGTGAGATTCTTTTAACTAGAAAACTGATCAGTTCATATCCCACTCTGATATTTCACAAGTATAAGGGAGCTAGTGAGCATTTGAAGATCATCATTCTGCAATGCAGAATCCTTAGAGATGTCAATAGTCTTTGCCTTCCTAAATTCTGAATGAGAATGTAGGCAAGTAGCATACTGCACTTATGGAGTCTGGGGGGGAGGGTATAGGCAGGGAGAGATGGAAAAGACATTCATTTCCTAACTTCTTTCTCCTATTGCATTAACACATTCAGGGTTTCCCTGGGCCAGAGAATTAAATTCATTATTTTTAATCACAAGAATATACAGTGCCGAACTCGAAATGTTGCATTTTATTCTGTACGACATTTCTTACGTGCTCAGAGTGCCAGTTCCACAAATGGTTACAAACAACACATGCTGAGCCTGAGTCTGTCTACTCAACGAGAACTGTGGATGATGTGTCCCTAGGCTATGGTACCACACCACTCACATGCTACTGCCACATGAAGGACGCACAGCGTGGGCACATTGGGAGCAGAATTGACTGCCATCAACAAAGATTTGCACAGTACCAGAAGGAGCTCTGATATGCTTAGTCCTAAAGGCCATTGTTTAGGTGGTTAATAGTAATAGCAAGGGTGGGGTCATGGATCCCTTTGGCAATCTATTGAAGACTATGGACTTCTATTTAAATATACCTCTAGTGTATGTAAATAACTGAAGGAAATGCTAAATTTCTGTTATGATAGTAAAAATAAAGACTAAATTTTTTTTTTCCCATTCAAGTTTATGGATGCCCTGAAATCTATTCCCAGGGATCCGTGGATTCCAGGGGGAAAACCTTTGGTACAGAGTAATTCTCCAAGGGAAGAATACAGAGGAAACACTAGAGAAAATAGAAAGGAAGCACACTGAGAGAGGGGGAAGATCACCCTCAGAACTACTCCAGGCCTCCTATTCCTCTCCATCACTAGGATAAAGATGAAATCAGACAGTTTCTGAAGAAAAGGGGTCAGGGCACTGGTGGTTCCTATATTCACTGCCCTGTGACACTACTCGCCAATGGACTTTAGGATTAGGACATCTAATCCCATTTTAATTCAACACTGAACACCATTTCCAAATTTGCAGCACAAAGATACTGAACAGCAAAGACAAATAGTGCTGAAGGTCTTTAAATAGGGCCAATTAGGTTATTTATCAAGTATGTACAGAGAAGTTCAGAATTTATGTCTTTTTACTGCTTAGCAAAGTCAATCAACATTCTCTCCTCAGTCACTTCTATCAACATCCAATATACTCTACATACTCCCTAAGTGATTTAAGTCTACCTAACCCTTCCCTCCTGGTCCTCCCTTACCCTTCTAGGCTAAGAAGAACTCAGTCCTGTGTATAATCAGCTAATAATTAAGTTCTGAACTACAAAAATGGCATTGCCTGTCCTTCACCAAACAGCTCCCTGCTGTCTGCCTTAACTTCCCACCACTGGAATCTTTTTGCTCCCATTTGCCAAAATTGAAACTCTACTTCCACTCTCTGCAGAGTCCATTTATTAACCTATATGGCTCGGACTGAATCTCCACTGAGCACTTCATTAACTCATATCTTCCTGGATCACCTTCCTTCCAAGAAGTATTATCCAATCATGATGAAAGTGAAAGAAAAACATCAGAATCAAGCTAAATTGAACATTTTTTAAAAAGATAAAAGAATAAATGATTGACTTCCTTTACTATCAGCTGTTTTACTCAAAATTCTGAAGATTATTTAAAAGCAACAATAACAGAAAGAAAACCTATTCATTTGCTACCTATAGAAATGAACCTTGTTCACTCCCTTTTTATGCTATGAAGTCCCATATGCCTATTTATTTAATCACCTAGGCACCCTCACTGGAGGACTAAGATTTAAAAAAAAAAATCTGTTAGTTCACAAAGTAGATATAACTCTACTTTATACTTACTTTTCCTTTATTCTCAAAATCTGCAATATGTTTGAAAATGGTTAGAATTCTTATCCTAGAGGAAATCAAACTGTCAATGGTCAAACTGAATAGTCCTCACAAATTCAGAATACACTGGATGCACACCAAGACTTTGAGAGTTCAGGGCAGAAGTTCCTACTTGTCCTCCTTATTGGCACTGTGCCACGTGAGACAATCATAAAGTATGTGATCACCATTTAACAACGAAGTGGAAAAATCATCTCTTATTTATGTTTTAATATCTATTAGAAACTTTAAGAGGAACCTCCTTCCCCACCTTCAAAGCTGTTCTTTGCTAGAAAGTCTTAACATCATCTGACAGAATGGAAACTTTCCCAGTTGACTTAGAACAGTTTGACCTTGCTAGTACAGTAGCATGATCTAGTCTAGAGGGTAAATAAAGAGAGTGGAGCAGGGTACCTGAAAGTACCAACATTTCAAGTTTGTGAGAAAACAATCTTGAGGTTCCTCATTTCACATTCTGCTTTCAAATGAAATACAGAAAGGATTTGAAGATGGAAGTGGGTCAATTGAAAAGTATTTACTATTTGATACTTTATGTAGTTTCCCCTCAGATTATATTCCACATTCATATAGATGACAGAAATTAAGACCTAAAACCATGAGGAGACAGGACTAAAGGGTATTCATTTGTGAAAGCATAGATAGCTAGGTAAACAGGGCTTTATTTACATATGCACTAGAACTGGAACGTACTATTTGAAACTTTAAGTAGATATTTTAAAAGTAACTGAGGATGTTCAACTTATCATATCTTTGAGGAAAAATAATAGAAAGCCACTTAATCATCTACATATTGCTGCCACTATAAAAAATGGAAGACCAGACTGGACAGATCACTAACCTAACTTGTTACATAGCATTTCTTAAGTTGTTCTCATAATCTACAAAGCTATACACTTCTAAAGAGAGGGAAATGTAACAGAAGTATCTGGAAAGTTGGGGTACATTTGGGGTTTTTGTTAAATCTCTACTTAAGATAACTAAATAGAGTCCTAGGCAAAATTCATGTAAGAAGCCGATAACAGTTAACCCAAAACACAATGGGCTGCCTGAGGAGGTAGATGGTCTTATTCCACATCCATTCCTATCCCACCTGCCAGCAGTCTTCAAATACTTGTCAGTTACACTGGGATTCTTGTCAGGTAAAGGTTGAAGCACACAGTCTCTGAGGTCCCTCCAAAGTTTGGGATTCTGTGAAGTGACTGTCCCTCTGTTATTCTGTGAAAGACTGGACACAAAAAGTCCTGGGAGAGAGAAGCTTTGCCTGATGCTAAGTAAATAAATGAGAGAAGCTGAAAGACATGTGTTGTCAGCAGCCTGCTTAGCCTTGCAGCATCACAGGCAAGCAAGGCCTGGTAAAACATAGTCAATGCTACGAGATAAAGGGGATCTCTGTGTAAAGGACCACAACAGAAAGGATACAAACTGGCGCTCTCTCTCTCTCTTTCTCTTTCTTTCTCTCTCTCGCCCCCTCTAATTTTCCCTCCGCAACTGCAAAGCCGTTAGTCACAATGTTGAATTCTGCAGTAGTTACGATTAGCCATAGTTTATGTCCCAAAAAATGCTTTTGGAGAAGCTGGGACAGAACAAGAGAAGGTGAGGGTAATGAGACACACAGAAACTAACCAAGAAGATAAATCAGGTGGCAGTGTGCTCTTCAAGACTACATGCCTGCTTGCTCTGACATAGCAGAGCAAAAAAAGGATGAGGTCCAGGGAAAACCCCAGGTGTGCCTTCAAAGCTGGTAGGGAAAAAAATATACTAGCTTGGTAACAAGAGGACTATACTTAATCCTAAGCATAGGTAAAGATCCTACCTCCAGCTCTCTAAGTAAGCCTTAGTATTAAAGGGAGTATGAAGTAGTAACCTTAAACTAAGTTCACTCTATCAATTAAAATGAAGACCACTCCACAATTTCAAAAGAATGCTATGCTGTTCTTCATCACTCAGCCTAGACAAATGTGTTACACTTAACCACAAACTGACTGTCCAGGTAGTAAACGTTATAACTGAAGACTTGAAAGGGCCTTCACTTAGTTCAGCTTGTATCTTTAGTCATGCAAGATATGAAAGAAAGAAAAATGGAAAACAAATTATTCCCCTCTATCTTTGAGACAGAAATGGGGGCAGAGGTTGCTAAAAACCACCTAGTTCATTAGTGATACTGACCTATTTTGGGGGGGGAAAGGTTGTATTAGATTTAGTAATTAAAGCTCTTTCTCAAAGAAGAAATTGGGTCATCTACCATTTTAATGTCTAGAAATAGTCTATAATGGTATAGAAATTTCTTGGTTCTTTAAATGTTCAGCAGAGTTAACTTATGAATTTCTCTGGTTTGGGAGCTCTTTAAGGCCTAGTTCTGGATGGAAATGCAGTGTGATGGAGTTAAGGGATAGAGAGGCAACCGTGGAGTTAGACAGATCTGGGTTCTAGTTCTACTTCTGACTGACACGTAGGTGAAGAATGGTTGTAGATCTGTATCTGTATTGGCATAGTTTCCGCATTGGAAAACCCTACACCAGGGGTTCTTAACTTGGGATTCATGAGCTTCTCCTTTTTTTATTGTAATATTTTGATTTCTGTATTTCAATGTATTTGGTTTCCTTTGTAATCCTCTGTATTTTATGCATTTTAAAACTTTATTTTGAGAATAGGGTTATAGGCTTCACCTGATTGTCAAATAAAGGACAAAAAAAATTGAAGGACACAAAAGAGATAAGAAGCTCTGCACTTCACCATTCCCTGCACCAATGAAACTACAAGCTCCAATTATACAAATATTAAATACAAATATAAATACTTATGTCACATATATGTCATTTACATATATCTAGATGTATGAACATCTATCACGCTGACTGTAGACGAGATTCTTGTTCAAATACAAGTTGAATGTGTGCCTCTGAGGACCCTTCTAAATGTTAACTTCTGATACCCAAATAATAACATTTATATAACAAAAGCAATAGTTAGCATTTATATAGTGCTTTAAAGTGTGCAAAATGCTTTAAGAATATTATCTCATTTGATCCTCATAACAACCCTGAGAACTAGGTGCTACTCATCCCCATTTTACAAATGAAGAATCTGAGGCAGACAGAAGTCAAGTGACTTGCCCAGGGTTACATAGCAATTAAGTAATTCAGGCTGAATTTGAACTTGGGTCTTCTTTACTTTACTTGACATACTATCCACTATGCCATCTGTCATACACACCCTGAAATTTGTAAAGTGATTGATCTTAATGACATCTCACTACCACTACATGAGGCAAGTACTACAACTACCATTATCTCCATTTTTCAGATGAGGAAACTAAGACTGAAAGAGATGAAGTGACTTTCTCATGGTCACAAAGCTATTAAGTAAAAGAGGGGATTCAAACCAGAGGCTCCCCTGACTTCAATTCCAGCACTCTTTCTTCTGTACCACACTTCTTTCCCTGAAGAGAAATTCCCTCTACAACCTTCCAGACAAATGATATACAGTTATCCCTTCCGTATCTTGGGGGTTGGGAACATAACACCCCCATGATCTGGAAAATCTGCGTAAAATTTTTTGGCCCTCTCTTTGTACCAGAGAAAAAGTATGAATTCTGTCTTTTTTTTTTTTATGGAGTGTTTACAGTACATTATTGTAAAATTTGGGTTAAATATTTGGTCAGAGGCTCTGTGTCATCTGCTGGTCTTCAAGTGTCATCTTTGGCTTCCACAAAACTCCTCCAAAATTCCCATTTAATTTCTCATGCTGACTCGAGATAAATTGAAACCGATATGGGGAACATCTTGATGTGGAAGGGACAACTCTAAGTGTGTCTCCATATGTCACTGAGTTCAACTCCGAATTTGCCTACATAAAGGTTTTATGCGGAAACTCCTGGTGTGCTAGAGATTCAAAGCCTGGATCTTGGAGAAATGTATGTTGCACCCAGAATTGCATGTGTGTAACAGATACTTCTATTGGGGTTCTCTATAAAATACGCCTCATTCAAAAGCATTTCTGCATGATAAACTGTTCTCTGCACTCGGGAGGAAAGTGCAATCTCTGGACAGAAAAAGGAAAGGAACCTCTTCTCATGTCGGGGAACATTCTTGCTCCCTGCCCTTCATACTTTTATACCTGGTTAGACAGACTTGCATTCTCCCTGACCTTGGGCAAAAGTGGGACTAAACCATGACCTTAATTTTTGCTTTGGCAAGAGAATCCTTCCTTTAATAGATCCCAGTTTAGCATCAAGTCAGTCTTGCGGCTAGTTCCCACTGTATCTGTTATATCATCTCTCAATGTCTGGGCTCTAACCCTTGCTATTCCAAATCCCTGTGTATCATGGTGTCTGATTGATTTTTTTTTTATCCCTGTTACATCCGTCCTCTGTATTTCTGTGTCCAGGTCCCTACCCTCCATACCCTGGCTCTTTGCCTGAGTTCCTAATTGCCTTCTCTCTCAATGTCTAGGTTCTGATCCATTATCTAGTCCCTCTGTGTTGGGCCACAATTTTTCGGTATCTGGGTTCCGATCTATGTTGCTCATCTATGATCTTTGTGTACTGTTTTAAGCTTATGCCTATGTTCTCATGGCTGTGGCTCTTTCACTCTGCGGTTAGGTTTCCCAATATTCACTGCCTCCAGTGACTCCTGACAACACTCCTATGGGCCCCTCTCCCACTGGTAAGTTCTTCCTGGAACCTCCATTTTGGGGAAGAGCCCTAGACCTGCCATCCCTGATTCCCTGGATTTAGCCACCATGCTCCATTGTGGGTACCTCCTTCTCCTCCACTCCCTCCCCCCATCATTTAGCACAATGCCTAATACATAAATGATTTTTGACTGACAAACTGACTCATTGTCCAGTTCCTCTGTACCTGGGTCCCTAGTTCCCACTGTCTGATTTCCCAGACATCTACTTTAATCTGCTTATCTTAACTATATTGCCCCTAAGTTTAGGATGACTGCCATCTGGCAGCCAGTAACTCCAAAACTGGCTGTTCCCATTCGAACATCTGATTCCTCCTTTTTCCCTATGCCAGACTTTTGAACCCTGTAACCAACCTATGTATCTGACCTCCAGCCCAGTCTGAACCACTAGGAAACTAGGTCCTTTACTGTTTGCTTCTACTAGCACTGGCTGACCCTCAACTTTTATTGGCATTTCAGTTCTGGCCATTTAGTTTTGTGCCTGAAATACCAGAATCTATCACAGCCCCAACTGGCAAAATCTGTCTACCTAAAAGATATGCTATCCCTGGCTTCAGGATCACTAAGCTGTGTCTATGGTACACACAATACAAACTAATTCATGCATGTCTTCAGGGGTCTCTTCTATTACGAGGTCATTGAGTCTTCCATTCCATTCAACACTGAGTCTTTGGTACATTCAGGTATTTTTAGGACTAGCCTACAAACAGTGAAGATAGAGGTTCATTTGACAGCATATTTATTCTCTCTGCCTTTCCCCATTTCCCCCACCTTGGAGCAGCTTTATATGTGAATTAGCCTTCACCACCATAGGCTAAACAGAAAAAATGCCTGTGATTTAGATACTGGATGAAAAGGAAGGTCCATCAAGGTACCTACTCTGGAATAGCTCAATTCCCTCTCAATGGGAAAACACTGAGTAATCAGTTCAGGCAATGACTCTCAAACTTCAAACAAGTTCATTTTGAGTGGGATCACTAGGCTATTCATTAGCCTCAGTATTTGCTAAAAAGCAATCCTTGAAACAACTCAAGTCCACCTTCTTCCATGGGGTCCTATCTGACCAACTCTAGCTCACAAAATTCACCCTCTTGTCTAAACTTCCATAGTACTTAACTGCCTGTATCAATTATTCTGGCATTCTATTCTGCTACTTTGTCTCTTGTGTCTCCTCCCACCAGTTATATTGTTAATTACTACACGACAAGACATCTGAGATTTCCCTTCCTGAGTGCCTAGCACAGTGTGAAAAACACAATATCCTCAATAAACACTTAGCTGAATTAATTAATTAATGTTAAACACAATACATGAACCAATTTTCAGGAGCATGTCATTTACTATTATTCCCCTGCTCCACTGGTTATGAGAATAACCACCCCACTGCAAATGTTAAATAGGGTAACCCACTCCTTCCATCCTGAAAAGTAGTAGTCTCCCCATCCCCACTTATGACTCAGAAAAGTCATCAGACTGGTATTCCCTTCTTTCTAGTCCAATATTCCACCAAAAGCAAGACTCCTTTCTCTAACATTTCTGATAGACATCCAGGCTCTGCTATAATACTTCCAACAATGAAGTGTTTGTTTATGATTTCATGAGGAAGTTCATTTCTTTGTTGGAAAGCTCTTAATCATATTTTTATTATAGTTAATTTTTTACTTAGTTTTCATTGATGTCTTCTGTTTTTACATGATTTAGTTATCACAAATATCTCTCCCTCTACCCCTCTCAAATAGTCATCCCATAAAACAAACAATGTTTTTAGGGTGGGAAAAAAAAATCAGCACAACTGATACAGTGAAAAAAAAGTCCAAAAACATGTGTATTGTGTAACATTCATGGACCTCACACCTCCACAAAGGGGTGGGTTAAGTATGTTGTCTCATCTCTTTGTTTTTGTCTTGCTTGATCTTTGTAATTTTGTTACATTCACTTTTGATTATTTGGTGTGTAATTGTTTCCATTGTTGAAGTTACTATGTATATGTATTTTTTTTATTCTGCTTACTTCACCCTGCATCAATTCACATAGATCTTTCCATGCTTCTCCATACTATGTGAGTATTTATTACTCACATAATTTCTTAGAGTATTACTCCATTACATTCACATACCACAATTTGTTTAGTCACTCCACAATCGATGAGCATCTACTTTGTTCTCTGCTATCAAAAACAATGTTGCTATAAATATTTTAGTGTATATGGACACTTTCTTCTTATCAATGACTTCCTTGGGGTATTAGTCTCAGGTCCAGAGTTAGGACATTTTAATCACTTTAAATAATTCTAGATTGCTTTCCAAAATGATTATACTACTTCACAGTTCCACCAACAATATATTAGTGTGCCTATCATTCCACAATACCTCCAATATTAACTGTTGCCATTTTTTGTCATTTTTGCCAATTTGCAGGATGTAAGACAAAACCTTGGTGTTCTTTTTTGATTTGTTGTTTGCTGTTTCTCTTATTAGTGACTTGGAGCATTCTTTCATGTGGTTGTGAATACTTTGCAATTCTTCTTTGGAGAACAATTTGTTCATATTCTTTGACTACTTACCTATTGAGGAATGGCTATTAATCATATATATATATGTATGTGTGTGTGTGTATACATATACATATATATATATTGTTTATATGTCTTAGATACCAAACTCTTATCAGAGAAATTTGCTATCAAGATGTTTTTTTCCCCATTTGACTACTTCCCTCTTTATCCTAGGTGCGTTAATTTTGTCTGCAAAAAAGCTTTTCAGTTTCATGTAATTAAAGTTACATATTTTATCTTTTGGAATTGCCTCTATCTCTTACTTGGCTAAGAATACATCTACCCAAATCTGTCAGAGGTATATGATCTGTTTCTCTTCTCATTTCTTTTAATAGTGTCACGTATCCATTTAGAATGTATTGTGGAATATGATGCAAGGTATTGGTCTAAGAAGTCATTTTCTACCAGATTACTTTCTACTTTTTCCAGCAGTTTTTGTCAAATAAGGAATTTTTTCCTAGGTAATTATTTTCCTTTATCAAATAATGAGTTATTGTGCTCAAATGTTTCTGATTCTCCCTTGTCTAGTAATGTTTGTTTCTCTCTCTCTCCTCTCTTTCTCTTAATAGCAGATGATTTTGATGACTCTGCTTTATTAGTATGAGGTCTCAAAGAGTCATTCTCCCTTCATCCTTACTCTTTTCATCATTTCCCTATATTCTAGATCTTTTTTTCCAAACAAATTTTGTTATTGTTTTATCATGTTCTATAAAGTATCTCATTCGTAATTTGATTGGTATAGCATCAAAAGTAAAAATTAACTTCGGTAGCATTTTCATTTTTATTATGTTGGCATGGCCTAGCCATGAGCACTGAATATTCCTCCAGTTATTTAAGTTATCCTTTATTTCTTTAAGGAGCACGGTATAATTACATCAATAAAAATCTTTTGTGTGCTTTGGTAGGTCAATCCCCAGAGATTTTTGCATTTTGTAGTTATTCGGAATGGTTTTTCCCTTTCCATTACTGCTTCTTCTGATTTTTTAAAAATTATTATATAGAAATACTATTGATATTCAAGGATTTATTTTGTAATCTGAAACTTTACTGAAGTTATTAATTGTCTCAATTAGTATCTTTGCTGATTCCCTAGTATTTTCCGAGTATACAATTATATCATTGGCAAAGAATTGTTATTTTTTCAATCTTCTCTTTATCTATCTTTATGTCTTTAACTTCTTTTCTCTTGTCTTACTGCTGTTGCTTGCTTTTCCAGGACTATATCAAACAAGTGAGGACAGACTACATTTGGGAGAGACCTTTATGAGACTCCTTTTCTCTTTAAGGGATTCTAATAGGTGACTGTTTTCTCACTTCTTGGGAATAATTTGTGAAGTACAAATACCAATTGTTCTTTAAAAATTTGATAGAATTCTCCTGTGAATCCATCAAGACCAGGAGTTCCTTCTTCCCCCTTTTTTGTAGTTTCTTTACAGCTAGATCTATTTCCTCTTCTAAAACTGGCCTATTTAAGACCTCTAACTAGTCTTCAGCTGGTATGGGTATTTTATATTTGTGAAAGTATTCTATTTCTTTTGTGTTCTGAGCTTTGTTAGCATATAATTACGTAGTATGTTCTGATTATTCTTTTTATTTTTTCTAGTTTTGTTGTGATTTCCCCCTATCTCATTTACTATTTTATTGGTGATTTTCTACTCTCTTTTTAAAATCAGATTGGTTAAAGGTTTATCAACTTCATGGGTCTTTAAAAAAAACAGCTTTTAGTTTTATCGTTTCTATGTTGTTTTGTTTCTAACTTATATTTCCCCTCTAATTTTTAATATCCCCCCTTTTGTGCTTATTTTAGTTTTATTTGTTGGCTTTCTAATAATTAAAATGCATGTTTAGTTTATTAATCCTTTCATTTTCTATTTTGTTATTGTATGTTTGTAGGGATATGATTTTTCCCCTGAGGACTACTTTAGTTGCATCTCAGAAATTCTGATATGGTATTTCATCATTCCTATTTTCTTTCACATAATTATTAATTGTTTCTATGGTTTGTCCTTTGAGCTACTCATTATTTGTGATTTCATTGTTAATTCTCCAGTTGAGTCTGTTTGGTTTTTTGTGAATGGTCACTGAACCAATAATTTTTTACTTCATTGGTCTATAAAGGATGCATTAACTACTTCTGTCTTTTTACATTTGTTTGTAATATTTCTGTGCTCCAGTACATGGTCAAGTTTTGTAAAAGTTCCATATGGTGCTGAGAAATATGTATATTCTTTTGATGTTTCATTTAGAAGATGCCATTAAGTCTTTTCTTCAAAAATTTGTTTAGTTCCATATTTCTCCTTGCATCTTTCTATTAGACTTAGCCAAAATTAAGAAAGGGATATAGAAGTTTCCTGTTACTATTGTGTTACTATCCATGCTTTCTTGAAATTCCAAAAATATTTCCTTTATGAATTTGGATGCTAAAGCACTGGGTGTGTATAAGTTTATTACTGATGTTATTTTATTGTCTATGGTTTCTTTCAGCATGACACAGTTTTCACATTTATCTGCTTTTATTTTTTGAATGTTTGCTTTTGCTTTGTCAGATAGCATGATTCTAACTCCTGCTTTTTTGGATTCACTTGCTACACGGTAAATTTTTTTTCCTCTCCCCTCAGTTTTATTTTTGGTGTGTCTTTGTTTTATAACGTGTTTCTTGTAAGCAACAGATTGTAAGGTTTTGTTTTCTTATCCAATCTGTCACATTTTTTGTTTTATTGGATTGCTTAATCCGTTCACATTTAACGTTATGAGTTAGTTTTGTATTTTCCTCCATCTGTCTCTAATATTGGGTTCTTAAAAAAATGATTCTTCCCCTCTTCTGCTGTAAATACAGTACTATGTTCTTTCAGTTACTTTACCTTAATCTTTTTAAAGGTGGCTTTATTTACATTGCTTTCTTCCCCTCCCCCAATCCCCTCTTCTCATTCATTACCCCTTTTCCTTTGGAGTTCTAATTGTTAGTTCCTTTTTCTCTTTTATCTGGTTATATAATTCTTCCCCCCTTTTATTCCTCTCATTTAGTGAAATGATTCCCTCTTTCTCTCCTCCCCTTCAACTAGTTTTATTCATCAGTTTTTTAAATTTTCTTTTTTCTTTTGGTGCTCCTTTCCTAAAAGGATTTCTCTCACTCTTTGTTATCCATCCTCTCTTTCTGTTTACTCTAAACCATCATCCTCTTATTCATGATCACTATAAATCTAGTCTCTCTTTATTTTCTGTATTCCTCATGCAATCAAAATTTCCAAGTATATATTCTAGGCCCCTTAATAAAAGGATTTGTTCTATAAAACTCAGACTCAGTCAAAAGGCCCACACCCAAGGACCTACAAGGCCATATGTGGCCTCAAGGTTCCCCACCCCTGTTCTAGGCTCTCCCCTCTCGGCAGTTTCTGGTACTGACTTAAGAGTTTGTCCTGCAGATTCCCCTTTTCTATTGTGCCTCCCAGGACAATGCTAATCATTGTAAATGTAAGAGGACACTGCCTCATAGTAGCATTCCTCATACACCATGTCCCTGGTTATGCAACCCACCATTGATCTATTCCTTCCCCTGGTTACCTTTTCTTCCTCCACTTACTTCAAAAATCACCTCCCTGGGTCCACGTTCTACTGTTTCCCCAGGTGCAATCATATCCAAGAGTTCTAATTCTCCCACTCCTGAATTAGGATGATTAGACTTTTCAAGCACCAAATCCTCCAGACCACACCCAGCACAAGGTCCTTATCTACCTTCACAGACCTTCTCTTTTCACCCATAGAAGCATTTATCAGTGGAACGACCTCCCACCACATTAAAGCAATGCCTCTTTCCTTTACTCCCCTTTTCCATCCTTCCCCTCTTCTCCTCATCCACTCCTCTAGGCTGATCTTAGTGAGACCACAGGAGTTGTTTACCCTTCATTTGACTGATTCAGGCACATCATCCTCCATGTGATCTGGCACATCATCCATTCCTTTCTAACCCCCTGCTCCCTTTCTCCCCTTTCATGTACGTTCCCAAATTATAACATAGTCTCACAAAAAATGATTCACCTATAGGCAAAGTCTCTCTAGGTTCAGTCCATAATGCCTCAGGCCTGCCTCTTCACTGTTACCTTCACCAGACTTCCACCTTCACCAGTCTCCATGTGTACATTTAGAAAAAAGTCTCCTATTGGTTTCTCTGCTGTCACTATGTTGCTTTTGCTGTCCTTGGCTACATTTATTCATTCCTCTTGCATTTCTGTTGTTTGGCCTAAGTGAGAAGCAAATAATCTATTCTTTTTCTTCCTAAAAATGTTTCAAACATTTCTTTATTAATGAAGTCCATTTTTTTTTTCATTTCTGGTTAAATTCAGATTTGCAGAGCAGGTCACCCTGGGCTGTATCCTGAGCTACATTGTTCACATATTATTCCATTCCCTCCTACATTTTTTAGTGGGTACAGAATAGTCTTGTGCTACCTAAATTTCTTTTCCTTTGTATTTGAAGGTCTTTCTCCTGATTGTTTGCAGAATTTATTGTTTCTGAATTGAATTGTTAAATTTAACCACCATGCAGTCTTGGAGTTTGCAGACTTGCAAACTGGAGGCAATCTACAAATTCTTTCAATTGGCATTTCATTTTCTTTGTTCAAAAGCTCTGGGCAGTTCTTTTATTTCCTGCATCATAGTGTTAAGGTTTTTTTGTCCTGTTGTCTGTTCTTCTGGGAGACCTATGATTCTTTGACTGTCTTTATGTATCCTGTCTTGAAGATCCAGTGTTTTGCTTATTTAGCAAGCATATTTTCTTTTAATGATATTTTTTTTTTGCTTATCTTCTAGATTTTCCTTCATTTCTGTATACTTGCACTCTCAATCTATCATTTCTCTCTTTTGTTTCTTTGGTGAGACTTATCATCACAGAAGCCAATTTTTCCTATTCCATCCATTATTTTTTGCTATGCAGGCCATTGTCTGTTATCCTAATTCTTATTTCTCTTTTGAACCATGAGAAATAACATTTGGTGCCATGTTCTCTTCATTCCACAGAGTTCTCTGTTTCATCAAGTGCTCGATCATTTTCCTCTGTTTTGTAGCATTTATTCATAGATGCCTGAACTCATTTACTAGATATTTCCTCTTGCTATTACTGTTTTCATGGTCTTCGAGTTTTCTTCCTCCTGAGATCTTTGGTCATTTCAGTCTCCCTACCCCCCAATGTCCTTTTATTGCTCTCTTTCTGGCTCTGTCCCCCTCTTTGATGGTGATTTCCTTGGGGACAGTATCTCCAAGCATCTCAGTCTCTTCCCATCCTGGGCAATTCACCAGCCTAGGTTTCTGCCTTAAGTGACTTTTGGGTAGATAGAACTGGTCCCAGTTGGATGCTGACCTCTTTCCTTCAGACTCAGTAGGATGTTGCACCACTCTACTATACCCGGTAACCTATCTCACTCTCTCTGTTCCTCAGTTCTTTGGTTCAGCAAGTACTAGGATTATGGGTTGTCTGCCCTGGTACCAGCAGTATAGAGCTTTGTAGCACTGGTGC
Organism: Vombatus ursinus; assembly: GCF_900497805.2. Lineage (NCBI taxonomy): Eukaryota > Metazoa > Chordata > Mammalia > Diprotodontia > Vombatidae > Vombatus > Vombatus ursinus. Next base: position 9,986,279 of record NW_020954648.1, read on the forward strand.
TAAGGGACTGTCTGCCTTAGCATTGGCTGTCTTTCATGTCCTCCCTATTCCCACCCTTACCAAGATGCTGCTCTTGAAGGGCTATTGCTGTGCCACCATGACTAAGACAAACTTCCACAGCCTGATGCTGGGGTCTCCACAGCAATGGAAAGAGGGAAGGGAGACTGGAGTGTGGGGCTGAGTTCTGTTGTAAACCTGTGTATTGAGTCCTTGTGTCTACTAATGCAGCCTGGCTGTAAGTAGTGTGGGAGGTTGGGAAGAGGTGCTGGGTAAGTTCAGGGTAGGCATCAGTTCGTGGTTTTTTTTGTTTGTTTTTAAATAACTTCTTTTAGATTCTGAGTATCCTAGACCATGAAGACCGCTGAAATTGCTTTATATTTGTCACATGATTTCTGTTTTGGAAAGGTTTGAAAGACTTGAGGATCAGAGGAGATATCTATTCCTCCATCCTGTTGTTCATATGATCCAGAGGTTGAAAGCTCTAGCTTATATTCTTTATATTGAGCTAAAACCTATACTCTCCCTAGCTGATAGATCTGCCTTCTAGATCTACATGGAATAAATCTAATCCCTCTTTAATACAATAGCTTTTTAAATATTTGAAAACCACTGTCATAACCATCTACTTGGACTTCTCTAGACTAAACATCCCAGTTCAAAGCTACATTGGTTACCCACCTCAGGATACACTCTGGCTTACCAATAGTCTACTTACAACGTGATGCTCAGAGCTGAACAAAATTCTCCAAATGTGGCCTGAACAGAGCACACTGGGGCTATTAATTCTTTGGATATGAATATTATATTTCTATGAAAGAACCCAAATATTGCTTTATAATTTTTGCATCAGTCATACAGTTATCTTATACTGAGCTTGTGGTTAACTAAAGCCCCAAAGAATTTTTCAAATGAACTACAATCAATCAATCAATAAGCATTTATTAAATGCACTGTTGTTCCGTCATTCAGTCATGTCTGACTCTTTGTGACTGTGAACCATAGTGCCCATAGGGTTTTCTAGGTAAAGATATTGGAGTGGTTTGCCATTAAATACTATGTTCCAAAAACTGTGCTAGGACACAAAGAAAATGAAAAAACAAAAACAAAAATAACAATTCCTGCCCTTAAAGACCTTACATTCCAATGGTCCAAGCCAATGTGTACAATAAATAGATAGATACAAGACACAGAGAGTAGCAGATAGAAGGTAACTCTAAAGTTTCCCCTACCTTTTAATTGTATGACTGAGTTTTTGACCCTAAATTCAGGACTTAGGGACCCAGGGTGGTAAGATTTAAATAATGCTAGTATCAGCATAAAAGAACCTACTTTCAAATCCGACTTCATCACTTCCTACCTATTCAACCTTGGGCCAATCACTTAAGCTCTCCCTTATCTATAAACTGAGGGGGTTGGACTTAAAAACTTCTAAGGTATCTTCTAGATCTAAATCTATGATTCTATGACTTTACATTTATCCTTCTTAAATTTTGTTGGTTTCAGCCTATTTTCCAGTTAGTCTAGATAGTTCTGAATTAGATTATTTTATCCATCAGCTTCCTCATCTGCAAAATGAGATAATTTCAGCTAGATGATCTCTGAGGTCACTTGTAAATCTAACATTCTATGATTTTATTCTGTCTATTAATTATCCCAACCACAATACAAAAGAACAAGGAGAATCACAGTGATCTGGAAAGGCTAAAGCTGGGCCAAGTGATTCATTAAATGCCCAGGAAATTTCAATCATCTTTTTACCCCACAATTAATTCTAGTTGTGAGAAGGAAAAAAAAATTTATAAAGTTGTTTTCTGCTTAAAATATTATCCTCTCATCCTGAATCAAGGAAATTTCAGTCTATTGAACATGATCATTTCCTTTGTTTCTTTGTTGAGCTCCTAAAAATCTAGTAAAACAAAATATTAGCCACAGAAAGGTATCCCTACTAGAAAGCAGAACAGTTTCTTTGGCTCAGCAAAAACTGCATTCTTCAGGCAATTGGTACTGTCTGAGGTCCCTCTCTCTTCTTATACAAAGCTGACATGCCTCACTTTTCTAAGACTCCTGATTCCTCAGCAGAGGCCTTTTACAGCAGATGGAGGTATCTCTGTCTTTTTTTCCCCCCAGTTCAAAAGTCATTATTTTTCCTCACTTACCCAAAGGCTCAAGGAGAAAAAAAATTATTCTTGGCACTGCAGCTGTTTCATTATTCCATCAATAATGAAAAAGGATGTTAAAAATTATACGCTACATGGCTTTGTGGTACCCGGGTGGTGACCACAAACAGATGCTTACACCACAAAAATGTTTCCATTCCAGGTCAAATCATTTCAGGCCAAATCATTTCAGGCCAAACATATTGTCATATAACAATCATATTAATTGTTGCAATCATATTATAACAACAACAAAAAAAAAACAACTTGAGACTTTGAGAAAAAGAAGAAAAGAAAAATCTGTAAAATACCCTAGGAAAATATTCTATATTCTAATAAAAACCTGACTGGAGCTATGAGCAAGCAGTACATCACTGCTCATGGCTTATACTCCAAATAAGATTACATGATTCATTTAGTATAATCTTCCTACTTACCTAATAACCAAATATATACACAGAATGCGATACAAATATGTTATACTGTAGTTTACCATTTAAAAAGCATTACAAGGAGGGAAAGATAAAATTTCTTTGGTTCTAAGGAAGAATACCTTTGTTCACACAACAGTTCTTTACTTGACATTACCGTCCTATTATCGTAATACATTCCTACACTACTAGTTATCTTGTGGTTGTGGTTGCTTTGTTGATCATTCTACCCTCTCTCTTATCTACCTATCACCCACTTACCTCCCCACACTCTCACAAAATTCACAGACCTTTGATATTACAGTTGCCAGTTTATACTTCTTTGGCACTGACTTAAGTTCTTTACTTATAAATAAGTTATCCTACTGCCAGGTGAACCATCATGCTTTGGTCAGGGTTTTACAGCCCAAACAAAATTTTAGTCACAAAACTTTATGTTCCATAAAGGCAGGAATTGTGTCATGTCTACATTTTTTATCTCCATTAGCAATTAGCTAAGTGGTCCACACACACAGCAGGTACTTAATAAAAGTTTGCTGAATTTAACTGAATTAAAAAATTAACATACTTTCCCATTTAATTTTCCCTAAAAAAAGTATGTATATGTAATAAAAATACAGAATACTTTTTAAATAGCATATTTAAAGGGCTAAGGATTGGATTTATGATTTCAGGGGTATCAACAATTACCTCTCCTAGTATAGATCAGCACCTGCTCTATACCTTATAGTCTCAGAGAACTGCCTAGAACACTTACAAGTAAAGGGAATTGTGCAGGATCTCACAGCCAGTATGTGCCACAGTCAGGACTTGGTTTCAGGTTCCAATCTCTGCCCACTAAGCCATGCTACTTTTATATATAATTTGGATTTTTTGCCTCATTCTTCCTAACTATTATCAATTACTTATCAATATAACCTTTGTTTCCTCCTAAGATAATTAAAATGTGTCTTTCTAATTTTCCTGAATTATCTGTTTCAAATGCTTCTCAGGGATTCCTTACTGGTTCCAGAACTTCAAGCCAGTTTGGCATCAAAGGCTCTTCCTGATAACTTCTCATAGCTGCTAGCTATCAGTTTCTTAGTATTACTCTTTTAACTACCATGAGCTTTTTAACTCAAGAAATAAGATCTCAAACACCCCAATTTCTAACTTTATATTCTCTTCTGTCTCAGAGAACACAGGCAGACACAATGTTTCTTTTCCAAGATACTCTCAAAATTGTTTTGTCTTTTTTCTGCCTTCCACTGAGCAAAGTAGAAACCAAAAAGAAGACCACTCACATATTATATCTGTACAAAAGCAATGTGAACTTTTCTGTCTTTTCTAGTCAGGATATTTCTCAGTCACTTTATCCTTTTTTTTTTTTCAAAGAAGATTTCATTTCTCCTCCCTTCCTTATAGACAATACCATATTTTGCAATGATTCCCTTAAGCTACAGCTTGGACATACCTGCCTTTTATAGGCTGCCTCTGATACATAATTTAGAGATATAAAATCTCAGCTTATATTGCCTTCTAAAAGGCCAGAAGCTCTTCCAGAACTAACCATTTCAGAATAGAATGTTTTAAAAGGTTTTAAAATAGAGATGTAAAGTGAATTGTTCTTGTTTTTATCACCATTGTCATTGATCCATTCCCTGTCATTCTGGGTGTATGTATGAGTGTATGTATTTAGTTCAATTATTCAGATCTCAGTATTAATAAGAACAATTCTCATCTCTGTGTGGACTGGTTAGCTTTGTTCACTTCAATTCAAATATCCATTGAGCACACCCTATGTGCAGGGACTGAGCTAAGTGCTGTAGTGGATATAAATATGAGTAAGATATTCATAAGGCACAGCATGAATAAAGGTACAAGGGCAGTAAATTGCAAAGTATGTTCATGGAATAGTGACAAGTCCAATTTAGCAAAAGCACAGATTATGAGAAAAGCAGTATGAGATATGGTTGCAGGAGTACATAGATATCGGACTATGAAGAACATTGAATGCCAGGGTAAGGAGTTTTTATTTATTTGATAGGCAATAGTGAACAAAAAAAAAATCATCAATGTAGAGTACAATGCAAACATCTATATTTTTGTTGAATCCCACTATCACAAATGCTCTCTTAACTGCCATGCTCAAGGGTCATATATTTACTTGCTAAATCTTTGCCTCAAAATAGTCTATTTAAGGAAATTAAATACATATAAGAAAAAGACTTATAGTAAAAAGTAAAAGGGAAGAAACATATGGAAAGAGGGACAATGATAATTCAAGAGAAAAATGGTCTCAGAGAAGGTAGAAAGGTATCTAACTGTTTGACCCTGCCCCTGATTGTTTCTATTCCAGTTAGGTATGCCTAGTAACAGCTTGTATTTACATAGTGCTCAGAAATTTAAAAAGTGTTTTCCTCAGAACAACCCTGTGAAGTAGGCAATAAAATGTTAAAATCCCCATTTCAGAGATGAGAAACTGAGGCTCAAAAACATCATGTGACCTATCAAAAGTCACATGATGAGTTAATGACTAAGTCAGACTCAAATACGGGTCTTCAGACTTCAACTCCACTCCTATTTCGTCTATGATATTTCACTCACTTGTCCTCAGCTGTGGCTCAGACCTATACACATACAAATTCCAGTTCTGATCTTCCACAAAGAACATATAAAGCTTTTCCTAATCAGAAGCTACTGACTCAGTGCTAAGATCATTCTTGCTGAGGAGAATAAATGAGCATTTAAAAAGTGAACAGAAGGTTTGGTTTTGTTTCCTCTTTTTGGGGGTTCCTCCTATTGCTTCTAATTTTTCCTTACAATATCACTAATGTGAAAATATGTTTAATAGGAATGTATATGTACAGCCTATATCAGATTGTATGCTCAAGAAATAAGGAGGAAGGGGGGAGAGAAGGGGAGAAAAATTTAAAATTCAAAAGCTTATGGAAGTGATTGTTGATAAATCAAAATAAATTTTTTAAAAAACCTAAAAAAAAAAGCGAACAGAAGGTTTTAAATAATTCCTGTGGGTTTTTTGATGTCTCTATATGTGATCATATTAATGTGGGGAGTATGTGAAAATACTGAGATGAGTCATGAGTGAATAGCAGTGAGGGGCTGTTTAAAGTTTAGCCCCTCATCCGTGTCTCCTCAACAGTGGCTGGTCCCTCTGCAGGGATCTGAGCTAAATCGTGGTACAGAGGAAAGTCCACAAGACTTGGGAGTAAGCAAACTCAGTTCTGCTTCTTCTACTAATCTGCTGTGTGACTTTGAGTAGATCATGTCCCCTTTCTGGGCCTCTGTTTCTTCATCTGTAAAATAAAGGAGGTAGATGAGACAATCTATAAGGTCGTTTCCAGCTCTGTCATTCTAGAATTCTGTGAGTGCTTTCAGTCCTCTGGGATTCAAGAAATCAGGCCCTGAAGAACTGAATCTTTCTGGCATCTTATTCCCCAGTTTCAGATACTCAGACTACCATCAAAGTCATCTATCTACATGACATTCCCTAAATAACACTGTTCTACTCTAGGGCCTTGTTGATCTGCCTTATCAGAAAAGGAAGTTCTCTTCTTTTGTTTCTTTAGAAAATTCTTGAACCATTCAGACAATGTCAAATGACTATAAGATCCTAAGACTCTCCAAGAAGCAAATCAAAATGTTTCCCTTCTACCATCCCTGCCCTAACTCCTGTTAGTTGAGACCTTCAAAAATCTGCAATTTATAACTGGACACATGTAACAACCCCTCACTACCAGAAAACAGGTAATAGAAGAGTGAACAGAAATGCAATGGGGGAAAAAAAAGAGACCCTGAAATACTCCCCACTACACAGGCTGTTCAGATGTGGGATGAGTAGAGAAACACTAAGGAACCTGGTCTCTCTCGTAGTAGCTACTCAATAAATACTTAGCCAACTGGTGCTAATCATCATGAATCTCAAGTTTCATCCCTTTTGCTCTCTAGACAAAAACATGTGGAAGTAGAATATTTGAGGAGAGTATCTCAAATACAGGGAAGCAGGCTGTGTAGATAAACAGATGCTTGGGACATTAAGTAGATTAGCTGACAGGGCAAACTCTTTGGGATATCACCAACCACTGGCCACAGGGACTCATTAGGCCACTTCTCAAACATATACATACCAAGATCCTCTTTGAAACAATACAGAGCTCAAAAGGTTCATCTCTGAAGAATCAATGTTCTTCTTATTATATACCATAAGTCCTTATTATTCCTCAAAAACACAAAGGAATTAACAAAAAAAGCACACAGGCGTGTTTTGTAACTACATTTTATGTGCCCTTTGTACTAAATGAAAAAATGCGTATTCCAGCACTCCTGCTGTAGTAAAGTAAGGTCATCCTGGTCTGTCTAAGGAAATCCACATTTGACTTCTGTAGGTCAAATCCAACAGTCATTTCCTCATTTCTCAGTCTTCCAGGACTCTGTCCTGCTTTCAGCAGTGCTAGCCCCTGGGAGCCTTCTTGTTACTCTTTCCCTTGTCCAATCACTGGGAATTTCCTCCATGGCACTGGTGTGGATTACTTGCTCTTTTCTCTCTAGTTTCCTTTCCTCTAAGATCTCATCTACTTAAATCGCTTCCAGTGAAAAGGACACTGACTGTCAAGGAAGAGGACCCCATCTCCACCACTTACTAGCTATGTGACCCTGGGCAAGTAATTTCCCTTCTTGGGCCTCAGTTTCCTTCACTGTAAAATGAAGGTTTTGGACTAGATGACCTAGGGGGTCCCTAGTTCCAGTTCCAGATCTATAATCCTCTGGACTCTTACCACAACCTCAAGCTCACTAACCACTTAAACATCCAAACAACCTAACAAGATACAAATCTATCCAGGAGAACAAACTTCCCTATTTCTGTGGAGGGCACTATCACCCTTCCAGTCACCCAGGTTTCAAAACTTCTTTCTCTCCCTAACTTCACATGCTCAACCAACTGCCAAGTCTTACAGATTCTATGCCCACATTTTCTCTTGAATCCTTCCCTATCCTTCCACTCACATGGCTACTACCTTAATTCAAGCCATCCCCTTTTAACTGGACTATTGTACTAGCTTCCTAAGTGGTCTCCCAGCCTTGGGTCTCTCCCTTCTCCAAGCTCTACCTTCTACACAGCTGTCAGTCATATTCCTAAATGCACAGGCCTGACCACGATACTGCCCTGCTCAATAAACTCCAATGGCTCCCTATTACCTCTAGCATCAAATACAAACTCCTGTTTAGCATTTCAAGCCCTTTACAACCTAACTCTAATTTACCTTTCCAACATTATTATATGTTACTCTCTTTCCCTCACATAGCTCTCATGTCCAGCCAAACTGGCCTTCTTGCTGTTCTTCACAAACCATACTCCATCACCTATCCCCATGCCTTCATACAATATGTCTCCCATATAATACACCTCTTCTTTGCCACTCCCTCTTACAAGTATTAGCTTCAAGATTTAACATAGGTGTCACCCCCAACAGGTAGCCTTTCCTGACTTCTCTGATTGTTAGTTGCTTTCTTCCTCTTCAAATTATTATATTGATTGGTTTATATGTTGTACCTCCCAGTAAAATGCAAGCCTCTTAAGACAGGAACTGGGTTTTGTTTGTTTTTTTACTTTGCATGTGATTCCTATGTTATACCTGCACTGGTAGTTACACATATAAGCACTAGTACATGCTTGCTGAATGGAATTTATAAATGCTTATTAAACTGACTTCCACTATAATTCAATTCAGTATAATTCAAATATTTACAAAAATCCACTAAATACTTACTGTGTATAATTCTGCATAGATGAAGAAATAATGACGCAGACACAATCCTTACCCTAAAGAGTTTATAGTCTAGCAGGTACACAAATAACTATGATAAAGAGAATATGATGATGTTAGAAGAGCACTTGGGGGAATTGGGACAAGTTTCATGAAAGCAATGGCACCAGAGTTGGTATGTTACACTGACAAGAGCAAAGGGTGGGAGACTAGAGAATCTGGATCTGACTCCAGTGTCCAGATTTACTATCTGTCTGTGATCTTGTACAATACTGGTACCTTTGCCAGAAACAGGAAAGTCTGGGGAAGGGATGGCTTGAATAGAGCAAAATATACTAGGACTACATTGTGAAGACTTTTTTTTTTAAAGTTCTAGGACTCGGGATCCTCAACTCTAAAACAAGAGGACTGGATTTGAAAGTTTCTAAGGTCCCTTCTGACTCTAAATCTAAGGTCCTATGACCCTAGATGGACCTTGAAAGATGGATAGGATTTTGACCAAATGAAGGCTTTTTCTGGGCAAGAGAGAACAACAAGAACAGAGACACAAGAAAGTTCAAAATGTGTTTAAGAAACATGAAATGATTCAGTTAGTCTAAAACATGGAAGTATTAAGCTATATTGGGAAAACTGTGTTAAAAACAATCAATCAACAAGTTTTATTAAACACCTGCTAGGTGTCAGGCACTGTGTTAGACCCTGGGGATAAAAATATAAGTAATGAAACTATCCCTACTGTCAAGAAGCTTACATTCTAAATAGAAAACAACACCATCACATAGAAGAGCAGATAGCATCAATATAAAGAGAGGAAATGGGAACAGGGACTAGAGCTGTGATTTCATTGGTACCACAAGCTCCACAGTGAAGAAACTTCCTCTGTCAATATGGGTCAACAACTTCTCGGCAACTTAGAGTCTGAGAGCAGCCTATAGAACTGAGATGTTAGGTGACTTGCCCAGGCTTATTCGGCCAGTATTTTTCAGAAACAGGTCTTGACTGGGTCTTCCTACCTGTCATGGCAGCTATCTAGTTACTATATCTAAATACAAAGAGGAGAGATATGAATGTAGACAAAAGAGTCGGGTAAGTAGAGCTTTAGTAGTTAGGGGTGTTACAAGAGGCTTCATACATAAAGTGATGTTCGAGCTGAGTCTTGAAGAAAGAAAGGGATTCTATGAGATGGAGATGAAGAGAGACAGCATTTCAGGCGTGATGGGAATGCACGGCATGGAGAAAGGGAAGCAGTGTTCTGTGTGAGGACCAGAGATAGGGGCAGTTTGGCTGGAGTAGAAGAGTATGGGAGAAATGACACACACTAGACTGGAAAGAGAAATTGAGGCCAGGTTGTGAAGAGTTTTAAAAACTAAACAGAGGAGTTTTTATTTTATTCTACATACATTAGGGAGCCCTTGGAGTTTATTGAGGAGGACAGTGATATGGTCTGAACTGTGCTTAAGGAAAATCACTTTGGCAGCAGTATGCAGGATGGGCTAGAGTGAGGAGAAATTTGAGGCAAAAAGACCAATTAAAAGACCACTGAAATAATCTAGGACAGAGTACATGACAAGGGCCTGAACTAAGGTGGTGGCTGTGCAAGCAGAGAGAAGGAATTAGACATGAGAGATGTTGTGAAAGTAGAAAGATTTGGCAAATGAGTGGATTTATGTAGTGAAGAAGAGTGAAGAGTCAAAGAAAATGCCAAGAGCATGAACTGGAAGAATACTGGTACCTTTGCCAGAAACAGGAAAGTCTGGAGAAGGGATGGCTTGAATAGAGCAAAATATGCTAGGATTATATTGTGAAGACTTTGAACGCTTGGCTACAGAGTTCCAGCATAATTTGGTGAGCAATGAAAAAATACGAATGGTTTTCCAGCTAGGGAATGTTTTGAGATGTGTTCTTATGGAAAAAAAAAATCCATTAAAGACTGGTGAAAGATATAGAAAGATATAAGGGAGTAATATCCCCATGGAGGCGGTCCTATAGCACAGCAGCTGGCTGGAATTTACAGTTTCCACCTAATCATTTCCTTTTCCTCTATCACAGCTTCCCAATTTCAGTGCCTTTGGCACCACCTCCCCCTTTTATTGCTCCTTTATGTCTGGAGAGCTTCTAACACCCCACTCAAACATCCCAAACCTTATTCTCCTCATTTCACAGCAGCATTTTCTGTAGTAGCAAAAAACTGGAAACAAAGTGGATGCGCATCAGCTGGGGACTGGCTGAAAAAGCTGCCATACACAACTGTACTGAGAGATTACCATGTCATAAGAAACAATGAATATGAAGAATTCAAGGGAAGACTTCTATGAACTGATGCAGAATGAAGGAAGTAGAAACAGGAAAACAACATAAGACAATGAGAATAATGGAAAGAACAACAACAAAAAGGAAAATGAACATCGTAAAATTATGAGCAAGGCTGTCTCCAAAGAAGAGGTTAGAACGAGCATTTTTCTCCTTTCTTTTCAAGGACTTGGGTGTGGAACACTATGTATATTGTCAGGTTTGGTTGATGTATTGGTCGATTTTGCTGAACTGCTTTAAGGGATGATTCTCTGAGTAGGGTAGAGGGAGAAATGTATTTGGAAATGAGGATGATGTAAAAATAAAAGATATCAATAAAAGTTTTTTTTTAAATAAATACTAACAGATGTGTTGTAATTGACAGCTCTCTAGAATAAACTTTGTTTTGACCAGAGTACCAGGCAAAAAAAATTGCAGGTATCTAGTTGAATCAGGCCTTAAGGAGCTATATCTACGGGACTAGCTTGATAAGGGGCTGGGGATCACAAAGGACTTCTATCACATCCTGGCCTGATGAGGCCAGAAAATATTCTCCAGACATGCAAACACTACACTAAAATTACATTTGAGACCAAAAGGGAAAGATATAAAAGGGTTGTGGTAAGTGGATGATCCAGAGAAAAAGACATCAAACTACAATGATTTATAAAATAAATTCCAATCTTCTGACATATCAAGGAGAAAAATTTCCCAGACCATTGTCAGTTTATCTGGGGGAGGGGGGAAGAGGAGGAAAGGCTTTTAGATCTATGAGTAATCAATTATGACAAGCAAGATGTTAATATTTTTAGAAGGTGAAAGGTTAACAATAAAGAAAATATATTTAAGACTGTATATGAAAAAAAAAAAGACTATGTGACTGTGAAGCTTTGGAGGGCCTCAGTAAATGGGGCAATACCCATCTAGTACATGAAAATCAGTTGAAAAGTTCATAAGATCAAAGTCAGTAGAATGACCTTTAGAGATCCACTACTAGTCTAATCCATACCCTCATTTTACAAAGGAGAAACCTGAGGATCAGAGGAGTGAAATAGAGCCTGTCTCTTTAAGTATACAAACAGTAAGGTTATGAATATGCCAGCTGAGAAAGTGTTTAAGGCAGATTACCCCATTCAGTGAGATAATATTCTGGGAAACAAGGTTGGCTGCTTTCCTATATCAAAGGTTGTACTGAATAGCTGCAGGGCTATTCAGGGGTATGTGGGTTACCACTCTAGCCTCTTTGGGTTCCCTATCTTGTTTCAAAGACAAATGTCAAACTACATCTAGATATAGCACAGGCAGGTAAAAATCATGTGTAGAGAGAGGTCGCAAGGACCAAAATTTGCTATGTCTAAATTAAGGATAAGGTCTTAGTTACCTCAGAAACAAATCCTTTTAAAAGGATCTTTGAAAACTGAGACAAAAACTATCTATGATCACAGGATCCTACATTTAGGGCTGGAAATGACCTTGGAGGCCATCTAGTTTAACCTCTCGTTTTATAAATGATAAGGAAGTTAAGTAATTTATCCATGGTCACAGAGGTAGTAAATATCAGAGGCCTAATTTGAACCCAGGTCCTCTGCCTAGACAGCCAGAATGCTTTACCCACTGTATCATGCCACCTCCTATTCTCAAGTCGAAACTAAAAACAAGAGATTCTCATGTTAATCTCTTGCTCTGGAATTTAGTCCCACTCTTCTTTACTCTTGGACTTCATCATTGTCTCCAAAAACTCATCATCCTGCAAGGTCAAATCAACCTTGACACCCATGCCTTCTCATTACCCTTTGCACCTGGGGTCCCTCCCTCCTACTGACTGGAAAGGGTGGAAGACGAACATCAGAGGGTTCTCCTCAGATCCTCCAAGGCAGCCATCCTACATTCCTATGTGGGCCACATTCTTCTGGACTTCATCATGCTCCTGTCGTGGGCACACCTTCCTCCCTCCCCCACACCTTTCAGCTTCTTTCTATGTGTTGTCTTCCCCCATTAGATTGTGAGCTTCTTGACGGCAGGGATTGAATGGCCAACCAACAACTCAAACTCAACATGTCCAAAATTATACACATTGTCTTCCTCCTGAAAAACCTGCCCTTCCCCCTAACTACTCTTCTCTATGCCACCATCAACCTCACAGTGACCTAGGCTTATAACCCTAGAATCATATTTGACTCAGAATCACAGAATTTTACAATGGACCTTAGTGGTCATCTAGTCCAACTCATACCCTAAAGGAATCTCTAATCTAACATTAGTGATCATCTTAGCCTCTATTTGAATACTGTCAATAAGGAAGGGGTGGGGAGAGAGACCCACCACCTCCCTAGACAATTCATTCCATTTTTTCATAGTTATAAATGTTAGAAATTTTTTTTCCTAAAATCAAGCCTAAATTTGTCTTTTTTGCAACTTTTATTCATTGTTCTTGACTCTGTTTTCTGGGGCCAAACAGAACAAGTCTCTTCCTTCACAGGCTCTTCAAATACTTGAATACATCTATCATCCCTTCCTGAATTTTCTCCTCTCCAGGTCACTTCAAACTATCCTGATGATATGAACTCAAAGTTCATCACTACCCAGGTTGCTCTACTTTGGATATTCTTCAGCTCATTAATAGTGACCAGAACTGAACACCATACTCCAAAAGTGGCATAACCATGGCAGAGCACAAACACTTTCTTGTTCCTGAAAGCTATGACTCTCTTACTGAAGCCCAATATCACCATTAGCTTTTTTAGCTGCCACATCATACTAATGACTCATGTTGAACATATAGTTCACTAAAATCCCCAGATCTTTTTTCAACTTGCTGTCTAACCTACCATCTCCATGTTATATTTATGAAGTTTTTTTTAAGCAAAAGTGTAAAACTGCATTTATACCCATTGCATTTCTTCTTTCATTAGTCCAGGACTCACTAGATTGTCAAGTTCTTTTTGGAGGTTATGTTATCTACAAATCTGCTGACCATGTTATCTATGCCTTTATCAGAATTACTGATAAAAATGTTAAATGGCACAGGCATGATTCATTCAATGCCACAACAATCAAACTACCAAAGGATTACTTTAGCGAACTAGAAAAAAATCATAATGAAATTAATATAGAAGCAAAAAAAGGTCAAGACTCTCAAGGGAAAAATGAAAAAAAAAAGTGGAAACAAAGGAGGCTTAACAGTGGCAGATCCCAAACCATATTAAAAAGCAGTAATTCTCAGAATAATTAGGTAATAATTAAAAAAATAAAGACATCAATCAATAGAACTGATTAGGTACATAACATACAGAAGTAAATGTATCTAATACCCTAGTATCTGATAAACACAAACACCCCAGTTATTGGGATAAGAACTTACTATATGACAAAAACTGCTGGGAAAATTGGACACCAGTATGGAATGAATGAGATTTATACTAATACCTTACAACTTATACCGAGATAAATTACAAATGGATATATGATTTAAAAATTTTTTTAAAAAGGTTACATCAGAAACAAATTGGAAAAACATGGTAAAATTACCTACCAGATCTATGGGTACAAGAAAAGATAATGACCAAACAAGGAATAGAAAGAATCACAGAAGATAAAATAGATAATTTTGATTTCATAAAAATAAAAGTGTTTTGCACAAACAAATCCAATAAAGCTGGGATGATATGGGAAACAACTGGGAGAAAATCTTTGCAATGAATTTCTCTGAAAAGGTTCTCTATATAAAATACTTATAGTAGCTCCTTTTGTGGTAGCAAAACAAAACAAAAAAAATCCTGTAGATTAAAGCCCACCAATTAAGAAATAGCTGAACGAATTATGGCATATGAATGTCAAGAAATGAGAAATTAGATGACTTCAATGAGACATGGAAAAACTTATATGAACTTGATACAGGATGAAATAAACAGAACCAAGAGAACAATTTATACAATAACAACACTGAAAAGACAAACAGCTTTGAAAGAGGTAAGAACTATTAATACAAAGACCACCCATGATTTCAAAAGACCAATGTTAAAACATACTATCCACCTGCTAACAGATTGGTGACAGATTTAGGTATCAGAATGAGACGTAGATTTTTGTATGCAGCCAGTGAGTGATTTTGCTTTGCTTGACTATGAATATCTGTTACAAGAAATTTGTTTCTTTTCTCTTTTTTTTTCAGTGGGGTGAGGGTAGGAGGAAGAGAAAATAGATTTCTATTAATTAAAAGAAAAAAAATTTTTAAATAGGAGTTATTAGAGATATGGAATGTTTGATCCACTATCAGATGAGAACACTATATTGTTAGTTTTGCTTAATTGTTAACTTTGTTACATCTAATAGATACATCTAATACAGTGGAGATTATCATAATAATAGCTAATAGAGTGTTATGAGTAAATTAAGTAATAATAATAATAGCATTTACATAGTGCTTTAAGGTTTGCAAAGCATTTTATAAATATTAGCTCATCTTATTCTCACAATCCTTGCAGGTTTTCTCCATTTTACAGATTAGGAAACTGAGGCAGAGGTTAAATGACTTGCCCAGCATGACACAGTTATTAAGTGTCTGAGGCAAAAATGGCACTCAGGTCTTTCTGACTCCAAGTCCAGTGCCCTATCTACTGTGCCACCTAGCTGCCTAATCTGGAATTGTTTGAAATGTGAAAACAAGACACATCTATAAAACTTAAAAAACAAAAATTCACACACAGAAAGCAGATCTTTGGAGCATTTCACTAGAGAGCTCCTGCTACACTGACACATACACTGAACTATCAATGTCTACTCTTTGATTTCAGACATTTGGCCTGTTCTGAAAAAAAGGAAATATGGTTAATCTATCATGACTTTTCTCTGATGAAAGCATGCTGGCTCTTTATAATAATTTCTTCCTTTCCTAAATGCTTATTATCATTCTAATAATCCATTCTAGAATTTGCCCAGAATCAGCTGAGAATCTTACCTCACATTCACTGAAAAAAAAAATTGAGGTCATTCACTGAAAACTCCTTTCCTCCTCCTCATCTTCTGTCACTCAGTTGCCTTCTGCACCTGAATCCTGTATCTCCTCTTTCACCCATCTCACATGAAGATGGAGCTCTTTTCCTTGTCAAGGCAGACCCCTCCATACTACCCCACCTTCACCAGCATATTGCCCCCACTACCATACCCACTCTTTCACTTATCTTCAATTTCTTCCTGTCTATTGGCTGCTTCCCTACTACCTCTAAACTTACCTTTACTTCCGCCCCCCCCCCCCGCCATCTTCAAAAACCCTTCACTTGCTCTGGCCATCCCCATAAGTTATTATGATCCTATATCTCTTCTCCTTCTTTGGGCTATATTCCTTGAGAAGGCCATCTACCATTTTTGCCTCCACTTCCTTTTCTCTTATTCTCTTAACTCTCTGTAGTCTGTGCTCCAACTGTATCACTCAACTGAAATTACTCTCATCAAAGTTACCAAAGATAAGAGGCTAGATGATGCAGTGGATAGAGCACTGGACCCAGAGTCAGAAAGAGTTGAGCTCAAATCCAGCCTTGGACAATTACTAGCTGTGTGACCCTTGGCAAGTCACCAAACTATTGTCTGCCCCAGTTTCCTCAAATGTAAAATAGGGATAATAATAAAACCTATCTCCCAGGTTTGTTATAAGAATCGAACTAGATAATATTTGCAAAGTACTTAGCACAGTGTCTGGCACATAGTAGGTACTTAATGAATATTTATTTCCTTTTTTCCTCTTAATTGCCAAACCTAATGGCTTTTTCTCAATCTTCATCCTTCCTGACCTCTCTCTACAGCCTTTGACACTATTGATCACTCTCTTCTTGAAATTCTCTTTTCTCTAAGAAGATGACATATGTGGGTTCTCCTCCTACCTCTAAAAGCTTCTCCTAGATCAACATATGAACCATGGAAGACCCCAAAGTTCTATCTGAGCCCTTTCATCTTCTCCCTTTATCCTGTTTCACACAGTGATTTCATCAGGTCCTAAGGATTCATTTATTATCTCTATATTAATGACTCTCAAATCTAGTTATCCAGACTAACCCTTCCCCAATCTCCAGACTGGCATCTCCAACTGCCTTTTGGACATGTCAAACTGGAAGCTGAATTGTTTTTTAAGGCAACTGAGGTTAAGTGACTTGCCCAGGGGTCACACAGCTAGCAAGTTACAACCAAATACAAGTATTAGGTTTGAGGCCAGATTTGAACTCAGGTCCTCCTGACTTCAGGGCCGGTGCTCTATCCACTGCGCCACCTCGCTGTCCCTAGAAGCTGAATTTTTAAATTCCAAATATCCAAAACTGAACTCATTATCTTTCCTCCCAAACCATTCCCTCCTGGTAACTTCCCTATTACTCTCAAGGGTACCACCAACTTCCCAGTCACTCAGGCTTGCCATCTATTCCTCTTTCACTCCCTATGTTAAATCTATTGCCAAGCCTTTTCAGTTTTACCTTAGTGAAGTCTCTTTTACAAACTCCCTTCTTGCCTCTGACACTGCCAGGAACCTGGTGTAGCCCCTTATCGCTTCACACCTGGACTATCACAATAGCTTGCTAGTTAGTCAGTCTGCCTGTCTCAAGTCTCTCCCCACTACAATCCATTCTCCACTCAGCTGTCAAAAAGATCCTCCTAAAGCACAGGTCTGACTATATTCTATTCCCCCACACAAAAATCTCTACTCTAACCCCTTCCTTCCTTTCCAGCTTTCTTACACCTTATTCTTCTCCCTCCCCCCCACTCCATGTAGTTTACATTCCAGTGACACTAACCTCCTTGCTTTTCTTTGCACAAAATACCCTGTCTCTTGACTCTACGCATTTTCTCTGGCTGTCCCCCAAGCCTGGAATGCTTTCCCTCCTCATCTCTACCTCTTGGCTTCCCTTGCCTCCTTCAAGTCCCAGACAAAATCCCAACCTTCTATAACAAGTCTTTCCCAATCCCTCTTAATGTTAGTGCCTTCCCTCTGCTGATGAGCTCTAATTAATCCTGTATTCATCATTTGTACATAGGTGTCTCCATATTGTCTCCCCCCACCCCACCATTAGCTTGTGAGCTCCTTGAAAGTAGACTGTGTTTTGCCTTTCTTTATATCCCCAGCACTTAGTACAGTGTCTAACACATAGTAGGTGCTTAATAAATGCTTGCCAACTGACCAAATCAAGGTCACACTCACTGACCTATAGTTTGCAAACTACGTTCTCTTCCTTTCTTAGGAAAATTGGGACATGATCTTTCAAATATCACTGACAGTGGCTCATTTCTTTCAGTACCCAAAGATGTAGTTCAACTGAGCCAAGCAAGCTGAATTTGTAGAAGACAATGAAGTGCATTCTTACTCTCTCCTTACTTATCTTTGAGTTTCAACTCACTTAATCATTTTTGTTCTGTCATTTCCAATGCAAAGGTCATTCTCCTTGGCAGACAGAAGCAAAATAAGAATGCGGTAGCTCTGCCTTCTCTCTGTTGTCATCATCCCATCCACACCAAGCGGCAGTCTTATCCCTTCTTTGATCTTCCTTTTTCCTCCAACATAGCTTTAAAAAAAAAAAAAAACCCTTTTTGTTAACCTTCGTTTCCCTTGCAGACTCATCTAATTCTGCGCTTTAGCAGTCCTAGCACTATGTTTACAGGACCATGCCATCTATGCTTTTATATTCTCCCTCTGTTACCTCACCCGGTCTCCATCTTCCGTACTTTTTTCCCTAAGATTAGGTTTTCTTGTCTCACCTCCAGGCTGGAAGTCCAGTAGCCACTCATGGTTCTGATCCTAATGCTAATCAGTATTGAAGCTTTTAAGGGTCTACATTTTTACAACTGGGCCAGCTAGCCTCTCCTTAGGCTACCTCATATTTCTTCTGCTTCTTGGCTTTCAATAGGCAACAATAGGCAAAACTTAAACTGAACCTCTATGGTCTTCACCAGGGGCAATATACTGGTGCTAGATTTAGTGCCGACACCCATTTGACTTTAGCCCTCCTGCAGCTCAGAAATCCTGAACTCAGAGGATCCACCAGCCTCAACCTCGCCAGCAGCGGAGATTAAAGATGTGTGCCACCATGCCTGGACTATAAACAACTTTTAAAAATCTAAGTTGATTGATGTGCATGCACATCATTGAAATTGTTTCTCTTTAAGTCTTCAGAATTTCATTCTTGGGAATTTCCCAAGAGTTTTCCCATCTTTCATATACTATAAAATTTTAGTACACAGTATCCTACTTATCCTTTCTCCAAAGCCTCTTTAAATCTACTTTCACAAAATCTAAGGTGCATGTTAGACTATTCCTGGTATTCCTTTCCTTCTCTATCACAAATTCTAGAAGGAAATGGATACTTACCCTTAAGGTTCCCATAATTTCCAACCCCAACAACCAGTTCCTCCCTGTTAGTAGGAATCAGATCAAGTATAGCATTTCCCCTGATTGGTTCCTTTTGAAGGATGAAATTATCATTAAGGCAAGTCAAGAAATTCTTAGTTGCTCTGATTCTGGCAGAGAAAGCCCCAGGAGATGTCTGGATAATTGAAATCTCCCATTACTATCATATGATGCCCTTTGTGCCAGTCTTGTGATCTGTTTTACATGAATTCTTTCTTTTTTTAAGTGCTGTATAGTACATTCTGATAACAAATCACTTCTATTTTTGCCTCCATTGATTTTTATCCTAATGTTCTCCACCATGCTCTCCTTTCTCTGCTTCATAGGATTTCTTTCTATGATTATGCCTTCTTAACATACAATGCTACCTACCCCTTCTGACCACCCCTGCTACCTAAGCTGTTCCTTTTGAATGACATACTCTCATCCACAGCTATACTCCAGTCATGGGTTTTTTCCTATCAAGTCCTAGGGACACTCATGAAGACAAATTTGCCTTCTTGTGCTTGGAACTTCTACTTCCTCTTCCTAATCGCCTAAAATCAGGGCATTTGTGTATAATGTTTGAAGCCATGGTTTTTATTATTTAATCTTTCCTTGGATTTTGTTTCCTGCAAACCTCTGAATATCCCAACTGCTCTTCTTCTTCCTTATTTATAGCTACTCTCTATGATGTCTAGCTTGGTGGATATACCCAGGTGGTTTCTCCTTTTTTCATCACTTTTTTTTAAGCTCTTTTAAAAAGATATTGGCAAAAAAAAATTAATATCAGCCTTCTTTGTTTGATGTATTTCATCACTTTTTTTTTTAAGCCATGTTTCAAGTAATTCAAATCCCATTCTCAGGTACCACCTAAATCAGTTGCTCTCTCCTGCTTCCTGGCCTTAAGTAGGCAACAATAAGAAAAACTTAAACTGACCCTATGGTCTTCACCTTTGAATACTGTGCCAACCTGATTCACTTCCTTTTCTTATTCTTAACAAAGTCACAACATATTTCCTCAATTCCCTTGAACCAGGCTCCTTTCATCTCTATGTAGCTCACCAAAAAGCTGTCCTCCAGGTTCTGCCTTATCTTCTCATCCAGTCTTGCCCTTGTACTTCTACTACATTCAGGCCCTTATCTCTTCTCATCTAGACTACTGTAATAGCCTCCTAACTGATCTTCCAACCTTCAGTCTAATCCCACTCCCAACCATCCTCCACTGTGCCCCTTCACCTTTCTGGTGAATCATCCTGATCCTATTTTTTGTCTATTCAAAAACCTTCAGTGACTCTCCATTACCTATAAACTTCTGATTTTGCAATCAAGGCCTTCTACAATCTGACTCTAACCTACCTTTCCAGCCTTATTTCATGTTACTTCCTTTTATACATGCAATGTCTAGACAAACTGTACAGTAGTACATCCCTAGTTCACATCCTGCCTTCTCCTGTCTCCATGGCTATGCTAACACGCCCCATAGCTGGAAAAAAAAAAACTTTCCCAGATATCTATTAATTCAAGATTCCTTCAAGATTCAGCTCAGATGCCATCTCTTTCATGAAGACTTCTCTGATCTTCCTATCTCACACTATTCTAGCTGAAAGTTATTTCTGAATCATCAAATTTTTCATATTACTCTGCCTGTTTCTCCTTTGCCCTTATTTACCTTGGATCATACTTATTTGTGTACAGCTCAATTCTTTCTATTAATCCCCTCCTGTAATCTCCAGGAGGGCAGGATTATTGTCATTTTTCATCTTTGTCTCTCCAGTTCCTAGCACAGTGCACAGTAAGCACTTAATAAATGTTTGTTGAATGGCAGGAGGGCTGGAGTTCTGTAAGACTGCACACAATTTTATATCCTATTATCTTTTAGTAGGGGCCACAGGGAAGAACTCCTAGTACAACAGAGTTAAAACATTTCAGATGCATTTCTCTGAGTCAAAATCAAAACAAACTAAAGAACAATACTACATGTGGACAAGAACAATCTCATTCTAGGTGTTAGTGCCAGTACTAACAAAGTATAGTATACTATATACAAAGTTAGTATATACTATATACAAAGTTAGTATACTAACCAAAACTAAGGTTCTTCAATATGAAGGTGATTAATCCAGAAACTTGTAGAAATCAATTCAACAGAGTAAATAGTAAACATTATAACACAGGAAAGAAAAAAAATTAATAAACTAGGTGACATCATTATTTCCATCAAAGAAGACTTCACTGACAACTTCTACTATTACATAAGTGATGGGGGGCTGAGAGGAAAGAGGGTGTCATGCTG
The DNA here is from genome assembly GCF_900497805.2 of Vombatus ursinus. Lineage (NCBI taxonomy): Eukaryota > Metazoa > Chordata > Mammalia > Diprotodontia > Vombatidae > Vombatus > Vombatus ursinus. The sequence continues at coordinate 10,007,578 of NW_020954648.1, forward strand.
ACAGGCAAAGATCTGGAAAAAAAAATTTAAGAGAAAACAACCATAGTGGGAACCTCTCTGTTTTAAATATGCACAAAATGTTGACATAAGCAATCCTGAGGGAGGAATGAACAAACTTCTAGCTATATAACATTATGTATTTTTGAACCTTTTTAAGAACTTAAAACAAATTTCACCACTACTGCTGAATTAATCTTTATGACCTTAATGTTGCCTTTTTAAGGAGAGAGAAGCTAAGATACAAGGAGATAAAATTCTCAAATTCACAAAGCAAAAGAAGCAAGATTAGGCGCTAAAGTCTGGTTTTCCTACTCCTTATACCTACTGAAACATCATTCTTATGTCCACACAGAAGGATTAGATCTGAAGTGTCTCTTGACTAAATCTTAAAGGAAAGAGAATGGATTTATGACTTCATTGGAATGAATTTAAAAGACCCAACCAAAAAAATTGAATAAATGAAGGAATAATAACTAACCTGATGGAGGCAATACTCTAAATTTCAAATACTAAATTTATAGAGTATCCCATAAATACAAGTGGCCAGTTGCACAGTGCCTCTGCCTCTCAAATATCTTGAGTTGATGTGATCACCTTGTCACACTGGAAACTGTATAGCTCATTTCTCCCCCTTCAGGAAAATTACATGTACTCTGCACTTTGCCCTCTTCCATTTAAAATTCGTTGCTCACAAGTCAGCTAACTCCATCTCAAGCAATCTCTTCCTCACACAAAGAAATTCATCTTCTTTAACATCATTAATCCCTCTCCCACAACTCTTGCCCAGGAAAAAAGTTCTCTCCTCTTTTACCCTCTTTTTTTCTGTAACTTAAGATGTATGACCACCTCCCCCCCCCAAAAAAACCCAAACAAATTTTAATAATTGTGGCTAATGAGCATAAAAATGGTGCCAGCTGAATGCCTATGGCTTACCATGAGGCATATAACTATATACCTATAACCACATAATAGCCAAAGTCAGTAAGTCTTCTTAGTCCCCCATCCTCTTCCACCTTTTTGAAGCATATGATACTACCGATCATCCCTCCATTTTTAACAATCCTCCCTCCTCTGATTTGCATGATACTATTCACTCCTGGTTTTCCTACCAATTCTTCTTGGTCTTTCATCATCTTTCTCCCACCCACCAAGTTTACCTCCCCTCAATTCCCTTGCAGACTTTCTTTCTTGGCAATCTCTTCTACTCCTATAGTTTCAAATATCACCCTTATACACAGGACTCCCAGATCTATACATCCAGCCCCAAACTCTTATGAGCACCAACTCTATATTTCCAAATACCTATTGGCCATAAAATGAGTATCCCACTGGCAACTCAAACTCAAAATGTTCAAAATATATACCATACTCTCCCAAAATGTGCCTCTCCTAAAAATTTGGCCATTTCTATTTATAGCATCACTTTCCTCCCTGTCACAGACATAAAATCATAGTCAAATTAACTCTACCCTTTAACCACATCCAATGAGTTGCCAAATTCTGTCAATTCTACTTCCACAAGACAGCCTATATAAAATCCTTCATTTCCACTCACACTACCACCACCTTAGTTCAGGCCCTTAAAAATTACATTAGCTTTGTATTTAAGGTGCTCAGCCACCTGGCAACCTAACCCTACCACCAGTAGTATTTCACTTTAACCTTCACTGCACGTCATATACAGTTACTTAGAGTTTTGGTCCATGCATATCTATTTCATTTCATATTCTGGTTCCCTGATATCATCCTAGTCTCCCACCTTCACACATTCAGGCAGGCTGTAACACATGGCCTCCTCCTCTCCACCTGCTGAAATCTTCATCAAGGTACAGCTCTGCTACTTACTTCCTCCTTGAAGCCATTCCTGATTTCCCTAGCTGAAAATGATCACTTTCTCTCTAAATGTTATTAAAACACCTTATACAACTCTCTCATTTACCCTATCTCCAGTTAAATTGTGGGACAAAAAGGCATCAGCTCTAGCAAAAACCCTTCACTAGCACTCTCTTCCATTCTAAAGATATATATAAGCAGAAGAAAGGAATGAAGAGACCCTAGACTTCTGGGCAAAAATAGTATGGTAGTTGAACTATGTCTTTTGGAAGAGGGGAGAATCAGAGAGTCAGGTGAGACCTCTATGGCAGAGTAGTGCAACTCCAGGGAGTCCATGTGGTTATCTCCATGTGTTAGTGTTTGTGTTCTCTTGGATCTGTCAGCACAGCTATATCTGTGTCCTTGTTGACAATTCCTGAGACCATTCCCTATTCTTTTGGGTGCATCAGGGATTGCAGATCTCTTGTCACCCCACTGTGTATATGTTGAATTCTCCCTATTAAATTGTAAAGGTCCTTGAGGGCAGTAATTGAGATGATTTTTTGTATCCTTAGCACCTTGTGCAGTACCTAACACAAAGTAGATATTTAGCACGTTCCAAAATTTCTTTCATAATTTTCAAGAGAAAGTCCTGTCATTCTTTTCTAAACTTTATTTTCCTTGAATACAAGCAATACAGAGAAATTAAAAAAAAAACTTTCTTAGAGCTAGAAAATCTCTTAGAAAAAAATCTGGTGGTTTTTATCTTTCAGGGCAGGGACTATTTTTCATTTTGTCTATAGCACCTAGCAAATACCTTGTAGAAGTTTAACAAATGTTTGTTGAATAAATGAATGCATCTGGTCCAGCTACCTCATTTTACAGCTGATTTAATGAATGAATGACTGAAAAAGCATTTATTAAGTACCTACTATGTGCAAAGTACTAACAATTGGGCATTAAAATAGAAAGCAGAAATACTCTCTAATCCCAAAGAACTCACATTCTAATAAGGGGGGGGCAACATATAAGAGGATTCAGCTGTTGTTGTTCATTTTTTGTTTTTCTGAAGAGGACAAGATTTAAATGAGGCAGAGTTGCACAAAGTCCTCAGCTTCATTCTTTCTTCCAGAGTCATCAAAGTCCAAATGAAAGACAAAAGTCAGGACAACTGGCAATGGCTGGGGATGCAGCGGACGATTTTAGAATCTTCAACGTCAGGCCAAGCTCTAAAGTGCTCCACAGCGCCTGCTTCAGTTGGCTTCATGACCATTGGAACAAATTGTTCTCATCTGCCCATTCTACCAGGAGGTGTCTTCACATGCTTGGGGCGGACATCCCCTTAAATCATTAACAGATCTGAGGCCGGTCAGTTACTCTCCACCTGGTTTAGCTCATCTGTCAAGACAGTTTTACCAGGGTGTGGTTGCTGCACATGCTACAATTCTTGGAGACACAGGTAAGAGTTGGATGGCAGGTGGACACCAATGGTGGATAAGCAGCCCTGAAAAGTGGCTGGCTTGGCAAGCTCTCAAGTTTGAGGTGCTAGTCCTTCTGAATACCCTCCTTGAACACCCCATAGACCTCTGAGAATTCAACTGCAAGTTGTATAGAAAGGTCCTGTGGTCCTAAGGGTACAGTAACAAAGCAGATGGTAATGTATCTTCTTTAGTGGTATTTGCACTGATAAAACCTTATGTTTTTGATGCAGAACCATTTGACAGTGCCAAGGACTCTGACCTCAAGAACTTTCTTTTCCAGGTTTTCATTAGTTGTGGCTGCTAAAGAGGCAGGAAATGAAGTACCTGCTTTTTGCTGAAGAATGGTCAGAAACTGGAGGTAATTCATCATAAAAATGGGAAAAGGACCCACACGTACAAAAATATTTATAACAGCTCTTTCTGTGATAGCCAAGAATTAGAAATTGAGGTGATGCCCATCAATTGGGGAAGAGCTGAACAAGTTGTGGTATATGAATGTAATGGAATACTATTATGCTATAAGAAATGATGAGCAGGAGGACTTCAGGAAGACCTGGAAAGACTAATATGAACTGATGCTGAGTGAAGTTAGCAGAACCAGGAGAACATTGTACACAGTAACAGCCACATTGTGCAATGACTAACTTTGATAAACTTGGCTCTTCTCAGCAATGCAAGGATCTAAGACAACTCCAAAAGACTCATGACATAAAATGCTATTCACATCCAGAGAAAGAACTATGGAGTCTGAATGTAGATCAAAGCATACCATTTACTGTTTTTTGTTGTTGTTGTTTTATCCTGTTTCTTCTTTCTTGTGGTTCCTCCCGTTGGTTCTAATTCTTCTTTCCTGCATGACTAATATGAAAATATGTTTAATATGAATATATATGTAGAGCCTATATCAGACTGCATGCCATCTTGTGGAAGAGCAAGGGCAAGGAGGAGGAGAAAATTTAAAACTCAAAAGCTTATGGAAGTGAATGTTGAAAACTAAAATAATTGATTTAAAAAAAAAGGAAAAAAAAGAAATTGGAGGTAGTGGTTAAGATAGTGGCAGTGGTTTGACTTTCCTGGCATGTGTTGCTTCCTGACTCTCCCTTACGTTGCCTTGCTGCTTTGGGTAGCTTAGCTTGCCTGCCCCACTGGGGCAGTTTCTAGGGATGGCTGTCCCTTTTTCCATAAAGGTTACTTTCCTGGATGATGGTTTCGGGAGGTGGGCTGGAAATAGGGCCAGGAGTGTATATTCCTGAGACCTTTGGGCTTATCTGCCCTTTGGTAACAGCTGGTCAACAGTTTGTGGTGATGGTGAAGATGTTTGGCACCATCCTTCTGCGAATGATAGCTGCAGGGACAGGGCTGGAAGCAGGCTCAGTGGTCTGGGAGGCATTATTATTCTAAGAGTTCTTGAGTAAGGTGAGGTGGTGCCAAAGAAAGTGGCTGGGATTAGACCCTGACTGCTTCTTGTTTCTCTCCCAAACTGCCTTTCTGCTTCAGTTAGGCAATCTTGCCTTCCTCATTTCTTAAACCTTCCACCCTTGCTCTATGCCATTCCTTTTTGCCCCCTAGGACCTTGTTCTAGCAACCTCTCTTCTCATTTCATCTTCAGTGTCTCCTTTTATTGGCTTCTTAACACTTGCCTAAAAATATGCTTATGACACTCTTAACCTAAAAAGACAAACAGAAACAAAAACAAAAACAAACTTCCTGACTCAGCTACTCCTCCAAGATGTCATTCTCTCTCTTCTTTTTCACCGCCAAATTCCTGGAGAAAGTAGTCTATACTTACTGGTTCCATTCCCTTACTATTCACTTGCTCATCAAAAACCTGAAATTTAGCTTTTTTTCCTTACCACCCTACTGAAACCACTTTGTCCTCTTGTATTTTAATATATTTGCATATATCATCCCCCATGGCTGAAACGAACACCCCCCACATCTCTAACCTGATGAAATTAGACTCGAACCATCCCTGAATAAAGTCTCATATTTCTCTGTTTAACCT
>NW_020954648.1:10012885-10021889 GCF_900497805.2 Vombatus ursinus
GACTCGAACCATCCCTGAATAAAGTCTCATATTTCTCTGTTTAACCTTTCATACGTTTTTATAAAAGACTATTTATTTTTACATTCTAACTTTTATTTTAATTATTTGAAGGCATGTTCTATTCCTCTGCTAGGCTTTAAAGTTCTTAAGGGCCAAGTACTGCACTTTTCACCTGCCATGTCTGTATCTCAAATGCCAAAGCACAATGCCCTTTACACAGTAAATATTCAGCAAATGGTTAAAACTAAACATATAAGATATGAATTATATTCAAATCACTAAGATAAAATTTGAATTTAATCAACTTTTCCACCAAGAAAATTATCTTTTTTGATCAAACCTTAAAACTCACAACTCAAAAATAGCTTTTTATTTTTAGGAAATACTAAAATTCTAAAACATTAACAGAAAAAATTTTCAAAAATTAATTTTTTTAGCTACATTTTAAAAACTGGATAATTTATTTTATTTACTAAATTTACTTAAACCAGATACTTATGAAGTCACTGGGAGATGAACTATCAGTAGCAGTTCAACAAAGTTTACTATTGAAATTGGGTGCTCTTTTAGACATCGTATCATAGATTTAGAACTAGAAAAGACCTTAGGTATCGTCCAATTCATTTTAGAGATGAGGAAACTGAGTCTTAGGTTAAGTGACTTGCCCCAAGTCCTATAGATAGTAAGAGGAAGAGTCAGGACTTGAACCCAGATCCAGCCCTTTTCCATTACACCACATTGCCTCCCTAATTACATGACACTCCCATTGGCTTATACTGTCCTTAATATTTCTAAATAACCTACAAACCTCTGGAAGCCCAATAATATTGGCCTCCAAATAAAATTCATGGTTTGTTTGGACCCATTTATTACAAAGGTTGTATCAGTTTTGTCTAAAATGAACAGGGACTTAACCTTTTTTGTGTCACATTTTGTATGTTTCCCTTTGGCAGTGAAGCCTATGAACCTCTTCTCCGAATGATGTTTTGAATTGCATGTAATATATAATATTACAAAGAAAACCAATTATACCAATATACAATTCACATACCCCAGGTTAAAAAGCCCTACTTTAGAACTTGTCATTCCTATTTTCGTGATATCTTTATTCATATATATACATACACACATTATAAATGTATATAGTCTGTGGTGGTTTTCTTAAGTTTTTCTACCAAAAAATGTAAATTAGATTTAGTTAGGTTTTTGACAACAAAAAATTAAACCTGGCTTAAGTGTTTTTAATCTACCTTGTTAAAAGGCATTAGCATTCCTTGAGGAAATAAAAATATTTTATGTTTTTAACTGACAAGTGTGTATATATCTAAATTGATAAAGATATACCCACACTTTCACATACCTATAGGCACATACAAAGACAAGGTCATATCTAGTTACACAAGCGCAAAGAAGCGGAGAGGTAGAGATCAGTAAGAGGCTACATGCTTTAGTAGATGAATGCATTGGCAGGGAGAAGGCAGGTACCTAGTAATACTTCAAGGCAGGTGGTGGTACAGTGGATACTATACTGGCCTTAGAGTCAGGAAGACCTCAATTCAAATCCAGCTTCAGGCACTTACTAGCTATGCGAAGGTCATTTAACCTCTAATTGCCTCATTTTCCTCAACTGTAAAGTGAGGATAATAACAGCTCCTACATGCCAGGGTGTGTGAGGATCAAATGAAATAATATTTGTTTTAAAAAATTCTTCTTATTCCCTAGTGTATAGAAAGACAAGAGAGAATTGTACCTGTAACAGTCATACCACAATATCTCAACTGGCTAATCTGACCCCCTGTAACCTATCAACGTTATCTTATGAATAAGAGTGTTCCAACTGCTTACTGAGCTATTCTAGCAAACTGTAAAAATAAGTCAGTCTCATCCAGTTATACATTATATATATAGTAGTGATATTAAACAAGGTCAGAGGAGAGGGAAAGGAACTGAGGTCAATGAAACAACCACAGGATGCTAGTTATATTATTATTAACAGGAAGTGAAATCAAGTCATCATTGCACCAGTTTCTCTAGTGTCCTGTTTATTTCTGCTTTACTGGTCTGAAAGCTCATATTTTTATCTATTATGTCGGTATCTCTGTGTGAGTGTTTTAAAAGAAAAGGTCAGTCATCCCTGCTATAGTTATTCCAAAGAGGCTTTAGAAAAGCACTGGGCAGATACGTTATAAATATTAAAAGAGAAAATGCTAGGTCTGGGAATCATGGTAGCTCCTCTAGTTCACGTGAACATAAAGTTATAAATAAAAAGTCGACATTGGAAAATCAGTCTCCCAAAGCATTCACTTAATAACTAAATACTCTGCCTATGGTGCTGGTTTTTTTCCTGTGCTTAACAACTGATCTCCACTGCACTTTGACAACATGAACCAAAAGCTTCCTAACACAAAGGTTTTGAAACACTGGAGCTAAGGATGTTAGTGGGCTATTTTCCTAGAATATTCAGAAGGAGAATAAGTTAGGTGGTGTGTTCTTTGGATGTAGAACTCTAGAGATCACTTTCAATTTTATTGTCTTTCTTTTCTATACATTTTCCTTATTGTTAAAGGGGAAAAAAATGAACTAAGAAGGCCCCATGTTAATCATTAGCTCCAGTTGGTAGTTACAAGCCTTGTAAAGTCATATCTTGTGTTTAGGGGAATATAATGCATACATTCATGCATACACACACATACACACACACTTCATGTAAAATTTTCTAATTTGTTTTAAAGACACAATTTTTTTTTTAAAAAAGGTCTTTACAAATCAATTGGTATGATGGCATGGTTAGCTTCCCAAGTCTCTGACCTCATTATCCCAGATGTTCTAATACTGCAGCAACAATCACCTTCAAGTATCATTTTAATCCTGCCAGTCTCCTTTAAAAAAAACAAAAACAACAAAACAACAAAAAACAAATTCCTCTTGATTTAAAAGAAAATTCTTGACCATTCTACCAACAGATTCAAGTGATTTAAGTATTCTTATCTCCTAACTACCAAGTAAATCTACTTAATATTATACACACACACACAAACACACACACACACACACACATATTTTTTATGGCTTTCCCTCACCTTCAAGTCAGAGCAAGAGAATTAGGCTCCCTATTCCTATCATTTGTACTTCTATACACATTAACAACCCAATTTTCCTGATACCTGAAGTTTAATCCTTTAGGCACTTAGTTTGGTATTGTTTTTTAAATAGCTGCTTGTTTTAGTTAATGAAAATTTTTCTAACATGTATTAAACAATTTCTTTCCTCAGTAAAGAATATAATGGACACAACATATTTAATATGACTATGGGTCATCATTATGATTATCTACAACTATACCAAGCTGTAGATGGTACAGAGGCATAGAATGGGTTTGGATCCTAAGAACTGTCCCTAGAACTTACTTTCGCAAAAAAAAAGTTCTTGATTCCAGTTTGCTTTTGGGAGTTTTGCCCCTCTCAAAAAGGTAAAAAGAATATGCTTCTGTATGACCTCCAGGGCAGTAAAACATGACTGTTTTTCTATAAATCAAAAGTCTGAAGCAGATTTTTCCCAAGTAGTTTTCTCACTCTCCTTTGTGAGTGAGATGACTTTCTATTTATTCTTTATTTCTATTTATAGTTTCTTCTAACTTATCAGCAACATTCAAAACATGAATTGTTCAGAATATTATTTCTACATCATTAACACAATGCACCCCTTTATCAGCTTCAATTCATTCTTCTTGGCATTTTCATTAAGTTTGTGGATGGGATACAAAGGAGTATCCTGGAGTATTTCAATAATCAGTGTTTCCATATTTTAGGAAGAGTTTACTCATAAGCCTACAAATTAGAGGATGATACATCTGCAAACAACAGGCCACAATTTTTCCAAGCCCTCCTCAGTGTTTGAATATAATTCTGGGCACAAATGCATTCACAAATTGCATTTATAACATAATAATGCTAAAATCTGTACATGGTACTTTATGATATATCAATTTCCTCATGAAATCTCTTCCCTAATAACCATTCATATTCTGATAATCAGCTATAAATCAACAAGGTAACAATGGAAATCAGGAAGATAGTAAAAATGTTACCAACCACTAACTTCCTCAGGACGAGCTCTACGATTGTCTAGAAACAAAATAGCTTTACAATCCTCCAACACATCTATGGTTGGGAATAGATTCTTCTCTGAAGAGAAGGTAGGGTTATTTCAGAAAAAAAGATTTTCCATCAATATATTAGCTCACATTTTGTAAATAACAGGTAAATGTGAGATACTTTTAACACTCTAGAATGATTAAATGTTCAGATCCCAAAGGGTTTTGTTTTGTGGAAACCTGAAGCATTTACACTGGCAAAGAGTCAAGCTGTCTTTATCCTATTTAAATGTGGCAACACTTGATTTAGTAGCACTTGCTAGGGTAGAGTTTAGCAAGTATCATCCATAGATCCGTTTCATCTGCAACTATTCAAAGGATAGATTATGTTCAAAAATATTATATTTCAAAGTCACACACCTCTGTGCAGCCTCATTCTTTACTATTTTTTTCTTCCACCAGTTCTGCCTAGGTTTCTATTGCCCTGCCTTCAGTAACTGACTTACCTACTCTGCTCTCATTTTCCTGTTCTGTGCAATAATCTTTAAGGTTTCTTCCAGTTCTAAGTCTTGTGGTTCTAAGATCCCAGTTGGAAATACAAAAGCCACCAATCAAAAGATCCATAAGACTCCTATGGACATTAGCTATAAACGTCTTTTGTCTTCTCAGCTAGCATTGGGCGGAAACTAGGAAACTCTATGATCTTTCATTCAGAATATTTATCTATAACTAATTTTCCCATATACATAGAACCATTCATCAATTTTAGTTGACTTCAAATCTGCAAAAAATTTTACCAACTGTCCTTTCTGAGGCTTGATTTTTTAAAATATAAACCAACTCTTTACTAATCCATCACATTTTCCTATGCTCACCTTTTCAAGTCATATATAGATCTTTCAACATTAACAAAACTTTCTTCTTGCTTTTGACCTCTACCTTTTGGAATCCTTATGACTTCTATAGTACATTTAGCTTTGTTACATTCCTTCTTTATATGCTACTATGCAAACTATTATATCACAGCACAGCTTGCCAATGTCCTATGGCAAATATGGCCTATATATCAGTCGGTAGCATCCAGTGTAGCACTACCAAATTACAGTGATGCCTTCTGAGGCCCCCTAAGTTTATAGGGCTGTTTGGTTATAATTTTTGTGGTTATCTTCTTGTGGTCAAAGGTTCTCCCCATTGATTTTCCTTACCACTGCCACTGTCTATTCAACACCATCATCACTTTTTCCAGTCTAGAAGGATGAACTAGGTGAGTTCCAAGGTACCTTCTGGATCAGAAATAATAATGATGGAATCGAGTAACAGGCAATAACAGTGGCAAGAAAAGTCCTACGTTAAAGACAGTATGGTGTAGGAAAAAAGATTTCTAGATTTGGAGTCAAATGGGATATTTTGAGTTCCAGGTCTTTTCCTTACCAGATACATAACTATGGGCAAATGATTTCAACTCTCTTGGGTCTCAGTTTCCTCATTTGTAAAAAGTGAATAAAATTGTAAGGTACTATTTCAAAGGATTGTTGATAAAATGAAATAAATGTCTACAAAGCATTTTGTAAACCTTAAAGCACTACCTAAATGTCAGTTGTTATTTATTGTAATCTCCACCACTGCTTCTACAAGTTTGTCACTCTTGTATTTTCTTTTCACTCTTCTTTTTCCTTCTCTGTTCTCTGTTAGCTCTCGTGCCTCTTTTCAGTGTTGCTTCCCTATGGTTCTCAGGTTTTACACCAATGAGGCTTGAATTTACAGTCATCATCAGTTAGTTAAGATTTCCTCTCCTTCTGATAAGCAAACCAACCAAATAATGTACAATCTTCAGTTACTCAGCTATTTTTATCCTACTTAAAGCTTACACTTTTTTAAAAGTTTCTTTATTAAGCACTTTTCCAGAAGATTGGGGACATAGGAAATATAACCTCCAGAGAAGTGAAGCATTATTATTCATACATATTACACCTTTCCATCATCTGCCCCATTACATTATGATTCAGAATCATGAAAAGCTTCATGGTGTGGTGAAAAGTGCACTAATTTTGGATCTAGAAAACCTGGAGTCCAGTCCTGGTTCTCATACTTCCTAGCTGGGTAACCTGAGGCAAGTTACTTAACCTCTCTTGAATTCAGTTTCCTCATCTGTAAAAGGTGAATAATAATCTTTATACTACCTACCTCATGAAGTTGTTGTAAAGAAAGTGCTTTGTAAACATTAAAGTGAATAAATCATAGAAATTATTATTATTCAACAACCTCAGGAAAATACACACAAGGAGATATTCCTTGGGCCTGTTCTATATAACAGTTGTACTGATGACTGAGATGATGCTATCAGGATAATACCGATCAGATTTACTGATTGTACTACATTAATAATATTCCTAATACTTGGAAAGGTAGAATTAAAATTCAAAATGACCAACAGGGTCAAGTACAAAGTGGTTTACTTAAGGAGAATAAGTCAATAAGATGACAAAATGAGGAAGTTATAAGTAAGGGGAAAAAGGCTCAGGGTCATAATCACCACAAACTGAATATGAGTCAGCAATGAAGGGCTACTGCTACTGCTCCAAAAAAGGCTAATAATATTTTTGAGAGCTATTAAGAAGAGTATGACGTGCAAGTGTCAGGAAGTAATTCTTCCCATGCAAGCTGTACTGCAAAGACTATTATCCAGAAACTGTTGCAGTTTGGGCTACTACCATTTCAAATGGATATAGAGAAATTGGAGAAAGTATTCAGAAAATAGTGAGTGATGATTAAAAGGCTAGAAAACAGATTTAGTGAGAAAAGGCTGAGGGAAACGGGGATGCTTAGTCTGAAGAAGTCAAAGCTAAAAGGCCCATAAAGTTTTAAAAGAAGGGATTAAACTATGGCATTGGTGCCTTACCTCCCTTACTCTCCTGGGAGTTTAAATTTGTTATCTCCAGCAAAGTGTTTTATGTATACTAGACACAATACATTTTTGTTGAATAGATAACTTGAGTAGCACTAGATTTGGGAGACCTGGATTTAAATGATAGCTCTGACACTTTGTAACATTAGATAAATCACTTAACTAAGCCGAGTTTCAGTCTCCTCATCTGCAACATGGGGACAATGATACTTGATACTATCTACACTTGTACTATCTATGGCGGGAAAAATGTTTCGCAAACCTTAAATAATTACATAAAAGTGTAGTACTACTTCCAACTCAAAGATTCTATGATTCTACTTTTCCTTTGTACAAAAATAGCTTCCCTATGCCCTAGGTTAAATTTTTTGAGAAAAATTTTGGTCTAGACCTGCGATTTCATCAGTAAAGGAAATTCCCTTTACCAATTCAGACTGGCACTTATAGTCTTTGAGTGTTTCCTGGACCCTGGAGGAATTACAAGGTCATTCTGCCTGCCAATTATGTGTTTGGAGCCAGATCCTCCTAACCCCAAGGCCAGCTCTCTAGCCTTTAAGTCAAAGTGTAGAGACAGGTGTTAGGTTCTTGATCTTCAAGGTGGATTCGCCTATGAGGACAAGGCTGGTGCCACAGCTGAAAGCCTGCTAGATGACAAACTCCACGGGGAAAGGTACTTTCATAACTTCTCCTTAACCTAGTAGTGTTTTGCACAAAGGAGGCATTTAATAAATGGTTGATTTATGAATAAATGAATGAATGATAGCTCCAGACCTATTCAAGAATTCAGAAACAGTCTGCTGGCTTTAATGTTCATCCTGCTCTGATAACCAATAAGTTACATGCTGAGATTTCATTGTAAAGCTATGTCACCACCACAGGCAAGGTTTATATTAACATAAGAAAAATAATTTTTAAAATCTATATATTAGTCTAGAAAAGCTAATACTGTATGTATATGACCTTCTTTACCATCATTTGTTCTTCTGTTCCATACTAAACAAGCTTTTAAAGCAAAGAGAAAGCAGTATAGTTAAGCAGACCTGTGTCCAAATCCCCTCTTAGGCATTTAACAGCTATTGGACCCTAGGCTAGTTATAACCATTCTAAGCCTCAGTTTGCTCATCTGTAAAATGGAAATAATAACAGTACCTATATTATAAGGTTATTGTATCAAAGGAAATAATGTATTATTTTTGTATGGGAGCAAGGATAAAAAAACCCAGCAATATACCATTAAAGGACATCAGAAGCAACAAGATATAGCACCAAATCTTAGTTCAGTAGGAAAGTTTAGGTTTAAGGTATAATCAACCTGATTCTCTAGACCAAGGGTGGGGAACCTGTGGCCTTGAGGCCACATATGGCTGTCCAGGTGCATGGGTGTGGCCTTTTGACTGAGTCCAAGTTTTACAGAACAAATCCTTAAGGGGATTTGTCCTGTGAAGTTTGGATTCAGTCAAAGGACCGCACTTGAGGACCTAGAGGGCCACATGTGGCCTAGAGGCTGAAGGTTCCCCACCCCTGCTCTAGACTGTGGTTCAAAGAGAAAATGTGCCTAAACCTAAATAGGGACATCCTTCAAGGATCGGTGCTGAAAAAACACAACACAATGACAATTTGGGTCACTATTTATAAGCCCTACTGCCATGTTTAAGTGAAAAGCCTTGCACAAAAGTCATGCCTACAGGTACTTTCCAAGAGAAGCAGATTTCAGCTGTGGGAAGACTTTAACCTAAGGAAAAATTTCCTTACAATTTGAGCTATCTAAAAATGAAATGGGCTTCCTAAGGGAGTAGTGATGTCCCTGGAGGTCATTAGATACCACTTAAAGGGGATGTGATGGCCAGGTTTCGTGCTTTGAGGAGCTGAAGACTAGATGACCTCTGAGGGATTCCAATTTCAAGGTCCTATGATGAGAAAGAAAGAGAGAGAGAGACAGAGAGAGAGACAGAGAAAGAAAAAGAAAGAAAGAAAGAAAGAAAGAAAGAAAGAAAGAAAGAAAGAAA
>NW_020954648.1:10021899-10026560 GCF_900497805.2 Vombatus ursinus
GAAAGAAAGAAAGAAAGAAAGAAAGAAAGAAAGAAAGAAAGAAAGAGGAGAAAGTTGACAGGGACACTGAAAAGTTAAGTGACTTGTCCACAGTCACACAGCTAGCATTTGCTAGAAGTAGGAGAGGACTTAGACCCAGGTTCTTCTGACTCGAAACCTGGCTATTTATTATGCCATTCCTACTCTGGTATGTTCAAAGCTACTCTTAAGGTGCAATAAAAAAAACTTGTTGAAGCCAGCTATGAGGGAATGATTCTCTGAATAATACTGATCAGCATAAGCTCAGTTTCAATAAGAGAACCTGGAAAGGTAATACAAAAAATGGTATTTGCCTTTTATGTGAGTGCAATTTTGCACATTCCAAAGATATAAGTGGAGAATCAGGATGATTCACAACTTAAATATTATTATTGATTTCAAAATACTTGGGAGTTTATTTTGTGGAGTATAGAACAGTTTCAGAACAAAAGTGAAATTAGTTTCTGATCATAAATTTTTTAGAAACAGACTTAGTTTCACTGCCCAAGGAGAATGAAATGAAAGAGAAAGAAAGTGCTGAAAAAGAAAACATTTTTATACTTGCACATTATTAATATGTTCTAAGGCACTAATAGAAGAAAAGTAATTAAAACAGGAAAATTATCCTGTCAGTTCCCTTTAATGCAAGATGGATCTAAAACTAATTCTTGAGACTTCTTCAAATTTAATACATTTCAACATCTCCTTTTTTGAAGTTTTGTTCTGAGATTTCCCTTCACATAAGTCTGTGCTTGCAAGCAAGTCACATTTAAAGTCCACTAAATCCTAATTAATTTGGAATTTGGACCCCAGCAATTCAGGACTCACGATAATTTAGACCTAGGCTCTACTGATGTTTATCCAACTTGAACTGTACCTAAATATTTTTCAAAAGGTTGGCTAAGTAAATTAAGTGTGTAAATAAAAGAGAGGAGGGGGTAGAATAAAGAGAAAGAATATGAAAGAAATTTAAGAACATAATCTGCTTTCAAATATTTTAACTATTTTATCAGCAGGAATTCACAAAATAGTTTTATTTATAGGCTAGTCTTGGCTATCTTTAAAGTAAATCCAATAAGACCTCTACTTGGAACACTTTCTTAGCCATTATTAGCTCCTACTATTGAAGATAACTGAAAGTAATATAATTTCATTTCTTTCTAAACATGCTACAACTCAGACTTTTCACTAATTCAAATTGGCCTTCCTTCCCACTATTTCCAAACCAAGGAAGCTTCACTGTAATTTTAAAAATGAAAAGACCAATCCATAAAAGATACAGTCATTGATGAATTCCTGCTTGAAAAGCCTATGTATGCCAAGTCACTGTTCCTCAGAATACTATGTTCAAACTCTCAATATCTAATGCGATCCAAGCACATAGAAATCACTTTTCAAAAAAAAAATTTAATCCTGTTTAAGACACATATATAAGTAATATTTTTATTTTAACAAATTTATTTATTTTTAGTTTTCAACATTCACTTCCATAAGATTTTGAGTTCCAAATTTTCTCTCCATCTCTCCCCTCCTTCCACCCCAAGAAGGTGTGTAAATTGATAGAGGCTCAACATATACATTCATATTAAGCCTATTTTCACATTAGTCATGTTGTAAAGAAGAATTAGAACCAATGGGAGAAACCACAAAAAAGAGTAATATTTTCTTATGAAAGAATAATAATCAGGTTTACTGACTCCAATCAACATATCCAGGAGAAAAAGGAGGCTACAACCCATTTTTGGAGACCTGGAAGCATTAAGCCAGAAGTAAATATAAGCACTATTGATACATAATCCCTGATTATAGTGGACATCTGTCATCATTAAAGAATCATTGCATAATCCAGCACAACTGACAGTCTCTTTCACAAAGACCAAGCCCTGGACTAGTTTCTAGCAGAATGATCCTGAATTAAGACAAACTAGTCTACTAGTAAAAGAAGAAAAGAGTAAAGGAAGAAAGAGATTTGAATGAAAGTTAAATAGTCACTCTAATAATACTAGAAGAAACTTGCTGTAGAAAAAAAAATGCATTGAATTACTTTAGCAATGAAGGATGAGCATAGATATGGTTTATAGGAAACTGAGTTGAAACAACAAATGATGACATAAGTCAGGACTTAAGGCAAGTAGGCACACTGGGAGAGTAAAGGAATTCTCTCCCACCCACCTTTCCCTCCAAACTAAAAAAGTTAGGCTCACCTTGAGACTCATTAAAGGTAATATGGGAGGGATGCTTAGTCAGGAGCAAATGGCCTATGAACATAAATATGACTACGTCATGAGAACAGCTGAGAGACACAGGTTGGTTCACAAATACCTTAGCAAAAATGAGGAATCCAGCTTTCCATTGTACTTAAAATAGTTTTTCCATTTCCCGAGCACCTTATTTTGTCACAAAAATTATTTTTTAGCAAAAGGTTGACAAAACATATCCTAATATACATACAGTCTGTTTTTCACAATTTTAAATTCAATGACAAGACCCTTCTCTAATGCTCACCCTGAGTGTCCAGCAGAGGGAGTCTCAAGGAGGTACTTAATAAAGAGAAAATTGTTTCATTTTAACACTCCAGACAGTTCTAGCATTGACTGTGGCCCCTTTTCCATAAATACAGATTAACAATAAATACTGTACATGGCATCTTCATAGATTGTCCACATATCCTCGTGGGATATTCAATTCTGTTTTACAGCACGATCAGAAATTTTGTTTTGTTTTTCAAAGGACTAAATGGACCTTGTGTTCTTCAGAATCAAAGAGGAAAGCCCCTGGAATAACATCTCTGTGTGTTGCCTTCTAAACAGCCCCTTTGTTTCTAAGAGAGTCTGAAAAAAAATATTTACAGTCCATAGGTTATTTACAGCCTTGTTATCCAGAGCCTGACTGGCAACTTTATTCCATCCAGAAACCTAGTTCATTTAGAGTCCTAGAACTAATAACAGATTTTCTTTTCAGATAAGTTTTTTTTAAAAAAAATCAGCCTCTCAGAGCACAGATAAAAGTATTAATGCTTTCCCTGTTACCCTCATGATGACTATCCTCTGGATTTACATAAAGGATTAAAATTTCTTTTCTTGTCTTTCCTCTGGCTCGCATACCCCTTTAATCCCCTCATTTGCCACTATATCTTAAGAAAAAGAAAGACAGCAGGATTGATTTTTGCCAAATCTATGTTGCTGTTGTTCCACAAGGATTTAATAAGAAAAAAAAATTAACACTATAAAATGGTTTAGAACCCAGCACAATTTTATTTAAATTCATTCTACACATATCTTAAAACACAGACACATACAACCCGAAAGTGGGGAAAAACAAAGTTGATTCTCCTCTGATTTCTGGCTGGAAGGTGAAAGAACTGACTGAAGACAGACGGGGAAAAAAGAGAAAGAGAAGGAAAAAAGATATATATTTTTTCGTTTTACAATTTCCCCCATACCCCTTCTTTCCTCCTCAAAACAGTTAATCGGTGAATGACCCAGCGTTGGAGGAGGTGCACAATGCAGTTTTACCTAGACCTGATTAAGATATAGGTATACACCAACCACCCCGCTCTAAAATGCTAACTACATTTTCTCTCACACACGCTAATGCAGGGAGATTCTGGTCTATTTCATTGTTCTGCCTGGAACTGAAACAGGACTTTTCCCACCTATCTCCCCCTTTCACCATCCGGCTCTGTAAGCAGCCCCCAGCTCCCCCGCGTAAAATGTGGAACTCCAGCAAGCAAAGAAAAAGGGGGGGGGGGGCATGGGACAGAAAGAGGTGACGAAGCCTAGTTGGGAACCGGAGGGGGGGGCGGGTTAAGAGAAGAATAAGCAAGTGAAAAGATCGTTCTCACGGAAATTTTAGGGGGATGAGGGCCAAACCATATCACCTTTATTTATTAGAAATAATAAATAAAAACACAGCCATAAATCTCCTTTCCCTTGAAGCAGCAACACCCCCCCCCACCACCGCCACCACCACCTTGGAAATAAAATCAGGTTGAATTTCAGGTCTTGGTCCATATCTAGGTTGGGATGGGGTGGGAGAAGAGAAGGGGGGATGCGCTGGGGTTAGGGGTTGAAGAGCTATTAAAGGTACCGGAGGAGGTGAAGGGGCGTGTGTGTTGGGGGGAGCGGGGGTGTGTAGAGCAGTTGCATGAGATGTGATGGGGGGCGTGCTGGCAGATGGGGGGCGCGTGGGCAGATAAGGGGGCGCTAGGACGGATGAGGGGCGCGTGAGCAGATCAGGGGGGCGCTCAGACAGATTGGGGCGCGAGCATATAAGGGGGCGCTAGGACAGATAGGGACGCGTAAGCAGATAAGGGGGATGCTCGGACAGATCGGGGAGCGTTAGCAGATCAGGGGGGCACTGGGACAGATAGGGGTGCGTGAGCATATCGGGGGGCGCTAGTACAGATGGGGAGCGTGAGCTGATCAAAGGGCGCCCGGACAGATGGAGAGCGTGAGCAGATCAGAGGGGCTCTCGGACAGATAGGGGGTGCGGACCTATGGGGGGCTCGCGGACAGAGAAGGGGGGGAGCACGGACAGAACACGGTGGGGGAGGGGGCGTGATCCCTGGACGAGGATGGGGGAGCCGCGGAAGGAGAGAAGGGAGTCGGGGAACCGGTGGTCGGTGGGGGGGGGGGGGGGGG